>NW_010520496.1:32990-39159 GCF_000687285.1 Phaethon lepturus
AGCAGCCGAGCGAGCAAAGCAGGAGGGGAGCAGAGATGGGACCTGAGGCAGGGCGGTGGGAGCGGCAGAGCAGAAGAGCGCTGCAGCCCTGGCGCTGGCGGTGGTGGTGGCACAAGAGACCGAGGGATGAAAGTGTCGATGCTGCCAGACAGACACCTGAATAACAATTAAATAAGTAAAATATGCACTATTTACCTGTCTCTCAGGCAACACACACATAATTAGTTTATGTAAATACCTAACTCAGATTGGCAAAATAAGCACAGAGGCAGCTTATTTTCTTGAATAAATATTTATCTTGGTGCTTATGCTGTTTGTGGGCTCCGCTGCGACTGGCCGTCACACGCAGCTTTCCCCCGTGGAGGTCGGATGCCGCAGGATTTCCACAGCGACCGAGCTTGCGCAAGAGCTGTTCTGACCCACAGGCCACATTCCCATGATAACTGAGAACTTGAAGATAAGACTTAGCATTTTCTGATAAAAGCCAAATATCTCTGCAGAGAATACAATCCTCCATCCACTGAATGCCCGGTGAACTCACATCAGTTCCACCCAAATGAAAATGCTGTAACACTGGGTGAATAAGGAGGTCCAAACTTTTCAAGGCGTGTTAAAAAGTGTCTACATTTGGTGTGCAGTTGCCTTGGCAAAATTCATCTTTTTGGCCTCGATTCAGCAGAACACTTAAGAACATACATAAGACTTGGAAGGCGTGCAAGCTCCAGTAAAACAGAAGCATGTGCTTAAGTGGTTTTGCTGGATAAGGGCCTTTAAGCCACTGGCACTTGCTATAATTCCTCATTTTTAATAAAAACCATCTTACTGTGCAACAGCATAAAAGTTGGGGCTGAGGGAAGGAAGCAGTCAGCGCCTGATAATTGACTTCCCGGTTTGTAATGTCAGAGCATGACAAATGAAAGCTTCACCCTTGGTGGGTTTTGATTTAGATCCTCTCAGTCAGCAAACCTTTAATTAGAGGCCACCTTCAGAAAAATCTGCATTGATAAAAAGGATATCGAAGTGCAGCCCCGCACTGCCTTTAATAGCTCAGGGCACCACACCAGATTGGGCTCCTTAATACACGCTCCGTTCTGGCTGCGTGTGACATTCACTGCCAAGGACACGAGGCTGTGATCAAATCACAGGAGCTGCTGAAATGACACAGTAAAATTTTATTTCTGCACTAAAAGCATTTTGATCCTTGGGCATCCATGCAGATTTCTCTCTCAATTTTCTGCGGTAAAGCATAAACTCCTAGCTGCTATGTAACTTGCTATACCATTTTGACAAATTTGGCTTAGGATCTTTCAGACAGGCAGTTGCTAGTGAGCACTGACCACAGAACTGCTCATTTGTTTCCTCCTTCAGAAAAATCTGTAGCCAAATCCTTCAATATCTCCTTTGGCTTTCCCTGTTGAGTCAGGATACCCACACAGAAGTGATGGAGGAGCTGAAATGCTGCATTTGTGCTGTAACGTGGGGAGAGTAGCCGAGCTCCAAACCTGCCGGGCATCCACCGCCAGGATGGTACTGAGGATGCAGATCCTGCTCCTCAGCTGCAGACCCATCTCCAGCAGGGCGGCCAGCATTGCCTGCCCGCTTCTAAAACCACTGCCCTTCCATTTTCATCAATGTCACCAGAGCCACAGCCGCCACAAAAGGGCTCGTCAAGAAAATACTGTTTCCATTTTCTCTAAGTTTTGACAAATGCTGGTGATTGAAACGGACACTTTCTGTACCAAGCTGATTCCGTTTGGAAGGTGAGAAAGAATGGGAACCAACCAGGGCTGAAGAACCATACATATTTTCACCATTTTTAGAGTATTCCTGAAACTCTTCTATTCAGGACCTCTTAAGCTATGTTCTTTGGAGAGGAGACCCTTGCATACACACACATATACGTATGTAATGGATAAAGGCTCATGTAGAAACTCTTCTTACAGAAAAAGGCCCAGATTCCTCTATTTAAATATATTCCACTGACTTTCATCACAGATTTGTAAGGTCAAATGCGATCATCAGTCTCACCTTCCCTCCACAACACAGACCAGAAATCTTCAACAATTTCTACAGTGAACCCATAGTTTCTGTTGGAGTAAAGCATGTTCTAGCAAGACAGCTAATATTGATTTAAAGTTTGCAAGTAATGATGAATCCACTATATCTCTAGGTAATTATCACTCATGGTTAATTTAGAATTTTAATTTTCAGAACCAGATGTTAAATAAATCTTGCATGTGTATGCGAGGCACCTGGCATGGAGGGAGGTACTGCTCAACTTCAGAAACATGATTCACGTGCCTGCATTTCCTCTGAAGACAATGGTAGAAGAGTGATTTGCAAACCCCAAGCAAGGCAGCTGACATTGAGGTAGCCTTGGATGTGTTTACTTAAGGTTTTTTTAAAGAACCTGAATGAATGTTTAGCGAGAGGGCTGAATGCAGCTCTTAACCAACAGAAAGAGGTTGTATGTGGTTGCTCACTGAATCTAGCACAGAAATTATTAAACAACAGAAATCACAGAAAGAAACACAATTCATACAAGAAGCCTGAATGAAGAATATGCTCAGCTGAAATTCCTCATGCAGCTCGGGTGGTTCCAGCACGACAAGCTGTGAAGTCCACTGTTAGCTAGCAAAAGCATCTCCATGGCGGGGCTCGCAGATGCAAGGAAGAAAGACCTAAGGGGAAGCGTGTGAGGTTTTGCTCGCTCCCGCCAGCCAGGCAAGCTCGCGAGCATTCCCCAACAGCAGCGCTCCTACCCTACGCCACGGCTTCCTCGGAATGAGCCTTTCAAGTCCTATCAGGAGGTTGACAGAGGAGAAAGAAATTGAACCTTTCACCTCATGCTGCTACAATATTACTTCCTGCAACTTCATTCTGGAGTGGCTTCCCTCTGCGACTTTCTCCTCTGGCAGCAACACTGAAAGGAAGGCCAACAAAAACAAATCATCTCTGCAAACGGTGGGATTTGCACACAGCAGACTCTCTTGTGAAGAGTTCTGCGGCAAGAAGCAAGCGCGGCAAGGATCACAGACGTTTTATACTGCTGTAAAATACAATTTTTCTGACCATTTTAGAAGAGCCTATCAAAATGAGCTCATTGCACCTAGGCAAAACCTGCGGAGACTGCAACACCTCTCTGTTGTCTGCACTGTATTTCGCCAGCTAACTCCAACCAAAAATCTATACAATGAAAGTCATCGAGTATGACTGGCAATGCGGACCGCATTTTGCTCTCCAGCTCACCGATTTAAATCAGGAAGAACTCTCTTAAAGATGGTAAACACAGCCACACCACCATCTCCAGAACTTCGCCCAGCCTGGTTTGGAGACTCTGCATCTGTGTTGGGGTTTTGTTTAGGTGATGAGGAGTACTTGTAATAACTGGAGCATGTTTTATCAGTTCAGCATTTCGCCTGTTGTATCTCAGGTATTCTTGCGCCTAATGCACCCAGACCAGTCCCCCGTCCCTCACCGGGAGAGCTTTGGAGAAGGGCTCACAGAAAGCACTGTTTGTGTGCAACGCAGCGCAGCTCTGACAACAGCTTTGCCTTTGCCCGTACGGCAGGGCTGCAGGTCGGAAGGGAGCAGCTACAGGGAGTCCGGCCCGTGCCAGGCACAGAGGGCCCTGCCTGCACCGGGAAGGGGGCAGGAGGTCCGGCCTGGCTCTGGCAGAGGCACGGGGCAGACTTGACCCATATGCAAAGGGAAGGGGGAATCCCAGGGTGGCACTTTGGGGTTTTTTTGGCTCATTATTGTAGTGTGACTGCTGTGGGTGTTTCTAAGGGGATGGAAACACCTCGGTTTCTAACGTCTTCTTTCCTTCTGCCTCTGTCTCTCTCTGCGTTGTGCACAGAAAGCCGATCTGGCTGTCGCTCCTCTCACCATCACCCACGTTCGGGAGAAAGCGATCGACTTCTCCAAGCCCTTCATGACCCTGGGGGTCAGCATCTTGTACCGGAAGCCCAACGGGACCAACCCCAGCGTGTTCTCCTTCCTCAACCCCCTGTCTCCTGACATTTGGATGTACATCCTCCTTGCCTACTTGGGGGTCAGCTGCGTGCTGTTTGTCATAGCCAGGTAAGGGAACGCCGGTGCCACCCCACCCGAGTGCCATCACGCCACATCTGCTGCCGTGCGCCAGGCTCTTTTTGCTGCCTGTGTGTCGCAGGGATCCAACCACCTGGTGGGAGCCGCAGCATTAAACCAGTGTCATTAATGAAATTACTTTTGGTCCATTACCCAAAGGCAGGCTGGTGTCTTGGAGTGGGGTTGCTCATGACTGCCAGACTCCTGTGCTCCGTCCTCTTTCAGACCTGTATCTCAGAGCAGTTGTAGAGGCAGGGCAAACCCCATGGTGAAAATTAAAGATAAGCTATCCACAGGGGAAATTTGTTTCCTTCTTCACTAGCTCCAGCCTGCGTTATATCCTTTGTACTGCTTTACTATACGAAATGTGCTTGTGTGTGTTTGCTTTATTAACATAAACCTGTAAGCCTCTTTTGCCGTATCAGGGCAGGCAGTTCCACAGATTTAGCAGACTTCCAGTACAAAAGAATTTTGAAATACGCTTTCTTTTATGATTTTAGAAATTTTGTTGCCCTTCCATTTCATTAGCACCTCCCTGGTACAAGGAAAGGCAGTTTTCCTGCTCTGTGTTGTTCCTCACCATTCATGCTCCTGGTAGGTCAGTTCTCACCCACCTTCTCCAGGAAGAAGCCCAGCCTCTCCACTGTGTCCTGGACACAAAGCTCCCGTGTTCCTCACCGTTTTCAGCTCCTGTCTCTGAACCCTCCACCAGCAAAGCTCCCACAAACCCTTCCCTATATCAAAAGAATGGAGAACCCGTTGCTATGAATCAAACAATGTGTCTGTTTACAAGATTAATATGCATCTAATTAGCATGTTTAAAACTGCTATATTTAAAAGCAGCAGAATTTGCATATATTTGCAGGTGTTACTAATTTCACAGAGTCTTTGATGTGACGCACAGTCCAGGGCTGCTCAATATGTGATTCCACCTTTTCAAACCAAAAGAAAGCACTTACTCCCTCCTGGCAGGCAGCCGCCCTCCCCGGCCAAGCACAGCGGGGGAACTTTCCTAAACACAATCTGCAGTTAGACACTCGGTTTCTCATTTCTTCCAGTTCAAGTTATGCCAGTGGTGCCTTCAGAAACCTCCCTGCGGACCCCACACCTCGGACCGGGGCTCTGCGCAGACCCCTTTCCTCCAAGGGCTGCTGTGCTGTGTTTTCCTCCAAGCATCCTTCAGAAACCAGCTTCTATCTAATCCACTGACATCAATCAGATAGTCCATGTAAAGATTAAATGTGAAACTGCAGCAACCAGAATCCATTAACCCTCATGTTACAACAAATCTGCAATTTTCCACATCCCTCAGGTCCATGGAGGCATTTAGAGATGATTTCCTGAGTTTACTGTGTAATATCCTAATTACACATAACAGCAGTTGTCAAAGTAAACTCGGCTTAGCAGACAGCATTAGTGCTCCAAACCACCCGGGATGGCAAAGCAGCTCCATCGCCTGATCCTTCCTCTGCAGAGCTGCAGCGCAGGAGAGGTTGCGCCTCGCTCTTAGAGGACACAGAAGGCCCTCCAGGTTCGAGATTTTAACCAGACTCATGCTCCTTCCTAGCCTTTGCAATGCATCTCTACCAAATGGCCGTGCACCGGGTTTGCAGGCGCTTTCCTGAGGTCCAGCAGAAGCTGCCTGCGCACGGATGGCTTTGCGGGCTGTTTGCACAGCGCCCCTGGGAGCGCAGGCCTGGGCTCCCGTAGCACTGCCGTGCAACCAGCAGCTCATAAAAACAACCTACCAGTTCATTTCAGCAAGCAGGTGGTGTAGCCACACAGAAATAGTATTGTTATTACTATATTATTTTATAAGAGGACGAGAGTCGTGTTGCCATCAACGCATCGCCTCACCTCCCTGCCAGCTCTGCCCCGCAGACCCCGGCTGGAGGCAGGCAGCGGCCGGGGGCCACACGAAATGCAGGGCAGCTCGGCAAAGCACCGCCGCCGGCTTTGTCCCACCCCAGCTGGAGCCCCTGGGGAGGCCCTCGGGACTCCCACGGGGCAGGATGAGGTCCGCAGCGGTTTTGCTTTGCATCGGAGAAGAACCAGATGCTCTCAGCAGGGAAAGATA
>NW_010520496.1:39190-42944 GCF_000687285.1 Phaethon lepturus
CCACGGTAATTATGAAAAGGAAAAATATAGCAATGACTGATAGAACTCCTTCACTTTATGTCTCTGTTAGCCAAGCAGAACATAGCTAGATGGGCTCTGCTGCCACAACGCCTTTGGCTCCGATGCCATAAAGTATTAGACTGCTTGTGCGGCCTGGAATGACAATTCAAATATAATTTTATGTTTATGAGTTTATTTTTCCCCACTGCTATGATGGCCAAATCCATCCTAAATTGTCTGGCTAACCCAGCCCCCCGTGTATGCCCAAACACGGAGCAGTCACACTCAGGAGCTGGGTGTCTGCGTTGACACCCCTCTGGTGACTGCCCTGGGACGACACGAGGGTCTCACCCACTCGCTGTGCTGGGCTTTGTGCTGGTGTTGAGGGATGAAAACCTGAAGAACTGTGTGTTCAACTCTGTTTTTGTTCTGAAATGACCTGAAATGAGCCTCATAATCTCTCTACATCATAGCAGTTATAATGTCATACAAGTTTTTCCCTAACAGGCTATTTTTTGGCTGAAATAGAACCTATAAAACATTGCAATTACAGTTTCTTTTTCATGTGTTTTGCTCCTGACATTTCTTCTGTCTTCCTGTTCTTTTAAAGAACACCAAGTATTCGGTGTAATTAAGGTTCTGCAGGAAGAGCAAGAGATTTCATGGGGAAAATATTTACTGCATTCGGAAGTAATGGAAACAATATCTGCTTTTGACCCCAGCAAGGCCTCTAAAATTCAATTCTCAGGAGAATACCACAGTCAAATAGCAAAGCCTTAATTCAAAGACATGAGTCTCCTGAACTAGGCACCAGAGTCCTCTGCTGACGCTATAATCATAGGTCAATGCCACTTAAAACCAACTTAGGGACTATTTAGAGGCAGGCAAAGGATGTATTTGATCCATCTCCCCTTTTAATCAGTCTTTCTTAGTTATTGATGGAGCCTCTGCTCCTAACCACCCCAGCCCCCAAAGAGCCATAAAGACTAGCAATTTCTAAGGCTTCATGGGGGTAATTTGTCTGGTGACTCTGGTGCAAGGTTGCAAGCGGGCTGTGCAGCTGGCTGACTTGAATTGTCACCCGTCCTCAGACTCATATGGCCTTCAAATTACAGCTAATCGCCTTCGGGTGCACAACAGGATGGGTGGGTTTAATATTCATCTTAATTGCAAAGAGGACTGGCTCATCCATAAGGAATTTCTCCAGAGATGCAATTTAGACTCAAAAGCATTTTGTGTTAGATCTTTAAACCTTCTTTGAAATGCTCCCATTTCCCTGCTAAAAAGGCCAAAATGAAACAAGAAAAGAATCATAGTTTTTGATGAAATATTTCTCAGACCCCGTTCTGCACCTGAGGAAGAAGGAAGCCGGCCCACGGTGAATCCTGAGCAGCCGCCATTTGTTATGGCTCCAGCTGCACGGGGTGAACGAGCTCCACTCGCTTCTTCCTTCATTACCCCTCTGTTTCCGCTAATGGTCCCACTCGCTTTTCAAGCACTGAAGACTGTCACTCCTTTGCAGTTTTCTGAATGTTTCTCTGTAATTTGAGCAGCACCAGTAGGTTTTCACTCGGAGACCTTGAAGTTCTTCAGTGTGTCATCTTGTCAGGCTCATTTGATCTCACCAATTCCCTTTCTGTTTCACATTCTGTCGTTGGCAGCACAAGAAAGTTTTCATCTAATTCTTAACTCTGGCTTTATTCAACAGAAAGGTCCTAGGCACCATCCTTTATAGACCTCTGGCATAAATTTACAGCATGTTTAAAGGAACAGGCAGCATGTAAAGCCAGGTCTGAATTCCACCTGGTTCTTGTTTTCCTTTCTGATTTTCTCTGACGTAGAAAAGCAGAGGGAGGTGGGCAGTAAGAACGGCCCAGCCGTTACGCAGATGAACGAGCAGTTTCGTCAGGGTGCAGCCTGAGCACGGCCTCTGGTTGTGCACTCTGCAAACCCAGAGCGGGCAATGGGCCCCGCTGCAGAAAGGTGAGATAAAAGCAGAAGGAAAGGAGAGGTCATTACCTTCTATCTTGCATGGGGAAAATAGAAGCAAAAAGTGGAACAGATGCACCTAGGATGAACTTTTCTAAAACCTCAAGTCCTGTGTGTTGCACCTAGCCTGTCCCCCGTGATGGGGTCTTCCCTGCGGACACACTCCTCCGCTTCGCCCTGCTCGGATCATGTGCCTGGGGATCGCAGCTCCGTGTTCGTGGAACGCCCCCACATGCCGGGCTCTGAGAAGAGCACGACTTCGCAGAGCAGAGGCAGGGGTAGCTGTTTGCTTGGGGAGCTTCTGTGCCGAGAAGCACCTGGGAAAGAGCTGTGGCTCTTCTCTCCAAATACATCCAACTGTCTGAAATCAAGCAACAAGCCATCTCCTTGGGTAGCAGCACGTCTGGCAGAGAATTACAGCAAGAAAGATCTCCTAATACAAACTGTGGGCTGGGCTTTGAGAAAGGGCTTTTGTGAAGCTACAGGGATTTCAGAAGGAAGTAGAGATGATAATTAACGCCTGGTTGAAAAACAATTATACCAATTATGTTTTTAATTTAATCTCAGCAAAATTTGGGACTCTCAGAAAATTTAAACAAACAGCTCTAAAAATATCAGCGTCTCTCCTGTTGAGCATCCTCCCCAGATCCTGGCTGAAAGAGCTATGTTCACGGCGGTGCTTGCCTACCAATCTGAGGCAGGATTTGCAGAGAGATGATCATAGAGAACTCGCTCGGTTTTGCCCAAGAACTACAGGGCTGTCCATGGAAATATGCCCCCACAGGGAGCAAGTGCTCTCCCACCCCCTGCAAGGGGGCCGAGCATCGTGGCAGTCCACAGCAAACCTACACCAGTCTCTGCTGTTGTGCTGGTGCCCTGACTGTGCAGGATTCCCTGCTTGTCAGGACGGGGAAAGTTCTGCTTCTCAGCTAGCTAAATTCCACCGATTCCCAAACGCACTAGCAAGAGTGTCCCCTGAAATGCTGTGGTTTGTCCCAGCTACCACTGCAGAACGACTGCAGCATCTCTCCTCAGTAATCTAGAAATGCCATTTTTCCCCACGTTTTGGAGCTGTTCCATACTCGGGCTAGAGTTTGTGTCACTGCACCGCATCCCATCCCATAGTCATGTGTTCCAGTTGCTGTCGTGTGACGTAGCGTTGCAGAGATGATCCGAAGTGAGCGAAGGCTTTGGGGAAGCAACTTGAGGTATCTCAGAAGGACCTGGCTTCCCAGTTTTCCTTTCTGTCTGCAGTGCAGGATGTGGGGCTTACAGCCAGGCCGGTCACTTCTGAAGATCCTGGCTGAATTTGTCGTCGTCTTTGATTTTTTTCTGTTTTTCCTGTTCTTTAGGGTCTTGTCATGCCACATCCCGACTAACAAGCTCTCACTTTCCATGTGCCGCCACAGGTTCAGCCCATACGAGTGGTATGATGCTCATCCCTGCAACCCAGGATCAGACATCGTGGAGAATAACTTCACCCTACTGAACAGCTTCTGGTTTGGGATGGGAGCACTGATGCAGCAAGGTACTGTGGCACCTCCCCGCCCACACACCCTGGGCCAGCACGGGCCTTTTGTCATGGCTTTTTAAATTTAAAATGTATTTGTTTGTGACAGGAACAAAATAAAACATCTGAACAAGCACAGAAGTGCTCATCAGCACCGGCTCCCGGCTCCCCACTGAAAAGTGGCGAGGTGTGGGAGAGGGGAGGCAGCTCTCCCCCGGCACCTCCTGGGACCCGCCGTGCTGGGAAGTGCTCAGC
>NW_010520496.1:43002-46594 GCF_000687285.1 Phaethon lepturus
TGCGGACAGGGCGCCAGCCTCTGGCTGGGGCCAAGGCCAGCAAAGGGCTAATGAGACAATTCAGGGGAGCCAGCTGTGATCTGCAGTTCAGGAGCTCTTGGTGACCGTGTGTTTCACCGACTTTGAACTTCACCTCCACGCAGACACCCACTGAGATGTGCCAGTTCACCTGCACAGCGACGATGGAGAAATGGAGGGGCACACGTGCTAGGGCCATGCCCTATCTGGGGCACCCCAAGAAAAGGTCCAGGGTTTTTATGCCAAGCAAGCCATCCGATTTCTTCTGTGCCAGAGCTTTTCAGTCTTCGGGGGGCAGGGGGGGCACCTGCCTCTATTTGTACCTTCTGCCTTCTGCAGGTCAAAGCCCCCATCCCAACAGCTCACCACGCAGCTCCAGGGACAGACTCATCGCTCACCCTGCGAGGCAGAGCCCTGCGAGCTGCAGCTGGCTGCCAGCACACACGTGCCACTGCGTAACAATAATTACTATTAATGAAGCGTGCACGCTCTGGCAGGTGTCAGAAGGAGCAGCTCCCGAGTCTGCCATCTGGAAGCGCACAGCTAGATGATGGAGCGGTGGCACGTTCGCACATGTGCTGCTGCTGGTGTGCACAGAGCAGCACCCGCCCACCACGCCCAAGGAGGAACGCTGCCTTGGTCTCCTTCAGCTGTTTAATTCACCAAACTCAGCAGCTTCCCACAGATTCTGTAAATTCCTACTTCTCTTAATTAAAGCAATTTGTTTAGTTTCAGGATCTCTGTCCTGGATCGCTCTGTTTTAAATCAACTTCTACGGAAGACAAGGCATCTTGCCTTCTGGTCTGTCTGCATTTTTATCCTCATCTGGTCATTCTGCACATTGTGAAATGGCCTGAAACTCCCTCTGGTGCAGGGCAAAGGCCACTGGGGCAAAGAGGATGGCGAGGAGCTCCTCCAGGCAGCTCTGCCTGGCAGCCGCTGCCTGCCAGGCAGAACGTTTTCAGTGTTACTGGTGTAAGATACCACAATGACAACGGCCTTAGAAATGGGATATGGATGGGATTACGTTCATATATGTGGATGGAATAGAGCAAACAGAACATGTATAGACAGAATTGATAGAGTAAATCTGTTAGGAAGACAGCAGAGGAGGAGCTTGTGAGCAGCTCGGAATAAGGAATGAAATTCAGCTGTGATCTAATTGCAGCAAATCCAGGAATAGAAATAAGTGGGAAATGTCAAACATTTGCCACACTTTAATTTACCACGTATCAGTAGTTATACCCAGAAAGCAAAAGAACCACAGCATCAGCTTGGCATGCACAGTGCCACTGCTCCATGCTCCTCCTGCTGCCACTGCTGCAGCCTGGAATAGAGATTCTTCCCAGATTTTGGTTGCCCTGACAGACAGTGACAGTTCCCAGCAAGAGGGTTTAGCAGGATGAATCATCCTCTTATCAGATGCTGATAAATGAAAAAGCTGTATTCTTTTTAACTCTATTCTGCATCTAACAAGAAAAATATTTCAAAGCTAGACTGATGTCACACCATCCAATGTATCAAAGGGCAAGAGATGGAATGGGAAAGAAGCAGAATCTTGAGAAGAACCGAAGCAACCCTCAATATCCAAGGCTCCTCTGGTTCCTGGTGTCTCCTTGCTGCACTCAGATAGGAGAAAAGCTACACTCCATGCTATGCTTTGATGCCATGCTGCTTAAAATTGCATTGCAAAGCCCAATCTTTGTTGCAAATTTCAGGTTGGATATATCCTCTGAACGCAGTTGCTTCAAACCCAAAGCTCTTTCCTGGCTTCAAAAGGTGTCTTGGGCGATTACAAAAATAGCACAACCCATTTAATCCTTCATGTCTGCTCAACAAAAGTCATTCCAGACCTGTTACACCTTTTATGCTGTAACATCTCCTGCTTCCCTACTTCTAACCAGTATTCAAAGTACTGGACCCTGATAATTCCTTTCTCTCGCTCTTTGATTTTTTTTTAAACCTTGTGTATTTGAACACACTCTCTAGAGTGAGTCCTTTGAAAAGTAATCCATATAAAAGCAAAGCACTTTTTAAATGGCAGAACAAAACACTCATAAAAGTTCATAAATGGCTTGCTATTTAAATCCCATAAAAGCAGCCTAGTTAATTACTTCAGTTTGAATGTTTCCTGTAAATTGTGCACTGTACCCAAGGTTAGCAATAAAGGGAGAGGGGTTTTCTACAAATGCTACAAAAACTCCACTGATTTCCTTGCACACAAGATGTCTGGATAATTTGCCTCAAAAACACTTGGCTTTAATTGCATAGCTGTTACAGTTTTGACAGTGAAACCTAATCCTTTATATGTATGTATGTATATAATGTACATATGTAACGTATATACAAAATGGCTCCTTTCTCTTTGTAACCTCTTCCCTCCTTCTCCTTCCCCATCTCCTACCCCAGGCTCTGAGCTGATGCCCAAAGCACTGTCTACACGGATCATTGGTGGCATATGGTGGTTCTTCACCCTAATTATCATCTCGTCCTACACGGCCAACCTTGCCGCCTTCCTGACAGTGGAGAGGATGGAATCCCCCATCGACTCAGCAGATGACTTGGCAAAGCAGACAAAAATAGAGTACGGGGCAGTGAAGGATGGAGCTACTATGACCTTCTTCAAGGTGAGACCAGGGAAAGGCTTCCTACCATCCAGGCAGAGATGCAACATGCTCAGGCCAACAGGAATGAGAACAAAGAACCAAAGACAAAAAGCCTCCTAAGCCAGTGCTGCTTCTCCCTACAATCAGGTTGTTCCAGTCTCACATCCTGTCAAGACTTTGACAGTTTAGCTTACCTAGAGTCACATCATGGCTAAACCCCCTCCCCGTTGCTAACTGAAGTCACAATTACAAAATTATATTGATTTTACAGCTTCAGAGACTGTACCCGATACTGGCGCAGCCAGCCTAAAACAAAGCACATATAGGCACAACAGGACAGGTGTATCTTACGCTAAAGCCCTACAGAAAAATTGTACTTTCCCTAAAGTATCGTCCCTATTTCCACATCACACCCCTTGCAGCTCCTTCCTTGTCTCTGCAAGAACAGCTCCAGAGAGCCCTCGGGGCTGACCCGGCCAGCCTCCAGGGACAGCGAAGAGAACAAATGAAACCTAAAGCTGGACAGATGTTGCAAAGTGCCCTCCCCGATCAGTATTTTTTACAGCTGAAATATCTTTCCCGTCCTTCAGGTATTCACATTAATGTAGTCAAGTTTTATTAACCTCTGAAATCCGTGCAAGGTGACACCACCAATGCATCAGAATCAAATTACATTAATTTCTTCTCTTTAAAGCATAATTAATTTCAAAAGTTAGCCAACACTGCAGAGAGGGTGCTAAGTTCATTCATATTTCACTATTGCCTCAAAAATGGAAAGAAACCGAGAGACTTAAAAAGACCTTTAAAACCACGGCTGGCCTGTAAAAACATACTTTAAAAAAAATGAGCGAGAGACTAAAGGAATAGAAATGAGGGGCGATTAATCTAAGGAACGATCACTCTGGCTTGGAGAGGAATTTAAATTCAACAACGAACTCAAAAAGCCGTCTTTCAAAGAAAGGCCGGGA
>NW_010520497.1:0-291 GCF_000687285.1 Phaethon lepturus
TCCTTTCGCTTGGGAAACGCGCACACACGGAAGGTGCGTGCAACATCTTGCCTCTGTGCCTCAAGGCGGGTGAAAACGGAGGCTGCGTGACTAGAAGTAACCCATTTTATAGTTCGCTCCAAAAAGGAAGATTCACCGTCTGCCACTCATCTGAAACGCGCACACACGGAAGGTGCGTGCAACATCTTGCCTCTGTGCCTCAAGGCGGGTGAAAACGGAGGCTGCGTGACTAGAAGTAACCCATTTTATAGTTCGCTCCAAAAAGGAAGATTCACCGTCTGCCACTCATCT
>NW_010520498.1:0-341 GCF_000687285.1 Phaethon lepturus
CACGGCAGAGCTCAGTGGGTACCTGCCGCACCCAGGGCAGGATGAGTCCTCAGGGTGAGCAGGCAGTGGGAGAGGAACCCCGATGGGAACTGAGGGCCAAGATTCTGACTGGTCTCCGGGCACCATCACCAATGACCAGAGAAGGGCAGGGATGCACTGGTGGGCACAGACACTTGCAGTGAGAGGGGTACCCACACGTTCAACAGCCTGCTGAGGTGGTCTCCCACGCAGGACCCCTCACCGCAGCCTCCGCTCTCCCCATGCACCCATGGCCCTCAGCCAGCCACCAGTATCCCCACTGGGACCAGCTCTCCAGACCTGGCCACCCCCAGGCACGCTGC
>NW_010520498.1:590-1425 GCF_000687285.1 Phaethon lepturus
CCTGCCGGCTCCCCGCTGTTCCCATGGGGACTAATCCCACCTGAAGGTCAGGGAGGCTCCGCCAGCTGCTCACCTCCTGCCTGTGTATTACAGCCTGGGTGTGAGCAGGTGGCAAGTGTCGCATCCCCAGGCTGGCCCAGCCCTTGTACAGGACTGACAGCGGGACAAAACCCACCTGGGCTGCTCCAAGAGGGTCCCCAGGATGGCAGGTCTCTTGCAGCCTCAGGTCTCCTGCCCCCATCCATCATATCTACCCAGATGGGGATGCCAGGCACCGGGGCAAAGGAGCTGGCATCTGGTCCTTGGGTCCAGATCCTGTCCCGAAACAGAGCTCGCTGGTGCCAACCACTGCGACCTCCTGCCTGTTACCCCAGATGATCCCAGCCTGGCACCCCCAGGGCACCCCATAGCTACAGTGTCCTGGAGGAACATGCTGGTCCCCACACAGTGCCCAGTGCAGACCAGTCCCAGGGGAGTGGTGATGGGGACAGGGGGAGCATGTCCAACCCCGCACCCAGCCGTCCTGGATGCAGTCGCAGGTGCATCTCCTTCAGTACATGGTATCATATTTGGAGGGGCACCATGGGGTGAGCACAGCTTCCCTGATCCCAGCTTTACCTATAGCACCTGGAGTGTTGCCATGGGGGTGCAGGGTGCACGGACAGAGCTGGGGGGAGAGGGTTGGGGAGCCGTCCTTGGGCCTCCCCAGCTCCCTCAGCCCGCCAGGCAGGGGATGCCAGCTCAGCCAGCGCCTGGCCAAGGTCCCACTCCAGTGTCGGCAACATCTGTAGGGCCAGGCGCCCTGAGCCAGGGTGACACTCACCCAGGAGGCAGA
>NW_010520498.1:1457-2543 GCF_000687285.1 Phaethon lepturus
CCGGCTCCCCTCCTCCAGCAGCCCTGAGGAGGCAGCGCAGGCGGGGGCGAGCCAGGCGCTGCGGCAAGAACAGAACATCCTGCCTCCGGGCTCCCGAAGCCGGCAACAGCTGGGCCAGGATCAGCGGCCCTGGCACCCTGCTCACTGTCCATCTCCCAGGCGGGCTGCCCTCGTGCTCCCCGGGGCCACCAGCCGGCCTCAGAGAGGGGACCCCATCGCTCACCCCTCCCCTGGAGGCTGCATGGGAGGCTGCGGCTGACACATGCCAAGATGCAGGACTAGGGTTTTCCCCCCACCACCTTGTAAAAATAGTTTTTTCCCCCCACCACCTTGTGTCCCTCAGCAGGCTCCCCCCTTACCCCCGTCGCTCGCAGGGTTTCAGAGCCCTTTCCTGGGGCAATGGAAAACCCCGTCCCCTCATACCGGTTGCCTGTGGGTGCAGGGAGGAGGATGCCAGGCTGTACCCACCCTGTGCCCGATGCTCCCCACAGCCAGGAATGGGCTGGGGGTGGGCAGAGCTGCCTGCTGTTTCACCATGGCAGGATGCAGCGCCATGCCTGCTCCTCTCCCCTCCACCCTGCCTGCCACATAGCAATAAGCTTGTCCCAGAGCCAGCTGGACTGAAGGCTGCCTCCCCCCACAGTCTCGAGTTGGGGGGAATGTGTGGGATAGACTCATTCCCTGGGGAGTATCTGGAGCTACAGCCTGTCACAGGGAGTGCAGGACCCCAGCACAGAGCCGGGAGAGTCCCTCATGCTCCCTGCCCTGTCCTTGCCTTGGCCAGGAGCAGGCTGGGGGGCTGGAGACAACCATGGGGAGCCCAGCAACACCCTGACCTCCAACATTAGCCCAGCCCCTGGGACACAGGCAGCCTCGGTCTCCCTGTGCAAGCTGGCTGGGTACCCGCAGCGGTGCTGGGACAGTGATCTTCAGGGGCAGGGAGCCCCTGCTCAGCCTGGGCATCTCCTCCAGGCACAACAGAGCCATGGTGGGGGACAGCCGGGGTCTAGGGGTGCCCATACAACACCCGTGCTCAGCCCCTGGGGTGCCCACAGACCCTCGGCAGCTTGCAGGGCTGATCCCCCC
>NW_010520499.1:0-607 GCF_000687285.1 Phaethon lepturus
TCCCATCCCATCCCATCCCATCCCATCCCATCCCATCCCATCCCATCCCATCCCATCCCATCCCATCCCCTTTTCTGTTATTATTATTGTTGTTTTTCCACCCTGTAGCCTCGCTCCCTTGCTCTGCTCCTGCGGCAAGAGGAGAAGCCCACCAGCGACGCCAGGACGGGTGCGCGGCCAGGTCTGTGCGGGCTCATGGCCATGACATCCCATGCTTGCTCTCAAAGGTACCTGTCCGGTTTTATTACTGTCACTTCCCAACCCTTTGGAAAACTTCCCAAGATGTACTTACGGAATTACTGTTCCTGCTCTGAAGAGAAAACAGCTAAAGCCTTGTTATAACTCCTTAATGTTAACATCTGAATGGAGGGATTATCCTCCCTTACAAAAGGCTACATGTTTGTTCAACGCTGTTTTCACTTGTTTGAAAGTGAATTTTATAAAGTCTGTTTCCCTCCCGGCGCCTCCTCCTGGCTCCAGGATCCTCCTTCAGGATCCCACCAGGAACAGGGCAAGCCCCGGTCACCTGTAGTTTTTCCTGCTAGAAACGCTGGTCTCAAAACTGCTCCGAGATCGGGAATCTGATTTGATTCTGTGCAAGGTTCCC
>NW_010520500.1:0-4344 GCF_000687285.1 Phaethon lepturus
GACACGCTCCTCAGTGGGAGCCGCAGGAGAGATGTTCCGCCATGCCGCGGAGTAGGCGACGACCGGACAGGAGTAGGGAGAATAACAACAGCACGCGGCAGTCTTCTGCAAGCCGCCTGAAATCCTAGCTGTTGATCCCAGCAGCTAGTGAACAATCACTTTCTCTCATCCACGCAGGCAGTGAGCTCTGCAGTGTCTGCTGCCGAAGAGCCGGTGGCAGTCTACACAGCAGTGTCACCGAAATCGGGAATAAACCTCGTAACACCAATGTAGTGTTAAAAGGCGGGCATTCTTTATTCACGGCGCCGGGAACAGGGGGAATAGTTTTCCCAAATCGTGTTCGTTCAATCAGTCTAAGAAACATTCTTTTACAGATACACAAATACATATTCATTATCCTCTATACAATGATTGGTTAAAAATTCTTCGCCTAACATGTAAATGACCACGCATGCTCACTATAATTTCTTGAGATTTTACTTCCTTAATCTTTTGGGTCGGAGGGTTTCTTGAGTGGGTGGTCTCTGAGTCGGTGGTCGCGATCTCCCCCTGCCGGAATTACCTTTCCTACAAAGTTCACTTAAGCTTGGCAATACCAAATGGTCCTTCACGGACTGTTAACACAAAGACAATTATTCATTTCGAAGTCTTTGTTTCAAGACAGAAAAATTGCCTTCACTATGTTATACTGCACCATTCAGACTAGTTACACTGTTCTCTATTTGCTATCAAAGAACGAGACATACTACTCTTAATTCCGATCTTATACAATTACAATGTTACATACTGATTAGATCCTTGATGTTTAAATCAGGATGGAAAGGATTGGGTGGACTTCTGAGCAGCATTGCTGGTGCATAATGTTCTTATAGTTACAACTTGCTACAAATTCACAAACCTATTTTCTAACCCTATTTTATTTTAATTCCCTACCACCTTGGTTACAGCAGAGCTTGAAAGCCTGATCCTGCTCAGGATACAAACACACTCAGGTTGCTTCTCTAAATCCCCGCATTGTTCCTGATGCAGGCACCGGGAAAAGGCTAAACAAGAGAAGGCAATGGCTGCCTTCCAAACTCAACACTGTGTTTAGGTGTCTTTTCTTTTGGCAGTTCCACTTCTTTACAGAGAATCTCTTCTCAGGCCAGAAGAAGAAAAATAATAAGAGAACCATTCAGGTTGGAAGGGACTTCTGGAGGTCTCTAGTCCAACCTCCTGCTTAAAGCAGGGTCAACACTGAATTCAGACCAGCTTGCTCAGGGTTTTCGCTAGTCAGGGCTTGAAAACCTCCAAGACTGGAGACTGCACAACTTCTCAGGGCCCCTGTTCCGCTGTTTGACTGTCCTCATGGTGAAAAACAGTTTCCTTATAGCCAGCATGAACCTTGCTTGTTTCAATTTGTGCCCATTGTGTCATCTTCCCACTATGCAACACTCTGAAGAGCCTGGCTCTGTCTTCTTGATAGCCTCCTCATAGGTACCGGGGGGCTGCTATTAGGTGCCCCTGCAGCCTTCCTTCCTCTAGGCTGAGCAAGCACAGTTCCCTCAGCCTCTTCTCATAGTGCAAGTACTCCAGCCCCCGACATCTTGGTGGCCCTCTGCTGAATTTGATCCACTTTATCAATTACTTTCTTGTGTTGGGGTGCCCAAAACTTGACACAGCATTCTAGATGTGATCTAATGAGCACCAAGTAAAGGAGGATAATCTACTAGCTATGCTCCTGGTAATATAGCCCAGGATGCTGCTAACCACCTTTGCTGCCAGGGGACAGTTCTGGCTCATATTCAGCTTGCTGTTTTCCAGGATCCTCGGGTTCTTTTCAGCAGAGCTGCTCCCCAGCCAGTCCCCAGATGGTATTTATGTCAGGGGTTCTTCTTCCCTAGGTGCAGGACTTGGCATTTGTCCTTGTTGAATTAAATTAAGTTCCTGTCAGCCCATTCCTCCAACCTGTCTAGGTCTCTCTGAATGGCAGCCCTGCCCTTGAGTGCATTTACTTCATCCTCCCAGCTCCTGCAAACTTGACAGAGGAAGATGCATCACCTCCTCCAGGTGTTTGGTGAATATTTTAAACAGGACAGGTCCCAGGATAGACCCCTGCAGTACCCCACTTGTCACAGGCATCCCGGTAGAATACAACCCATTAACCACCACTCTCTGAGCTCAGTCACCCAACTAGTTTTTAAACCCATCTAGTTGTCCACCCATCCAGGCTATAATATCCCAACTTGGATACAAGAATATTGTGGGATACAGTATTGAAAGCCCTGCTAAAGTTGAGGTAAATGACATCCAGTGCCCTCCCTTCACCCACAAATCCTGACATTTTTTCGCAGAAGGCAATTAGGTTGGTCAGGCATGATAGCCCCTTGGTAAATGCATGCTGACTGTTCCCAATCACCTTCTCCTTCATGTGCCCAAAAACATGTTCCAAGAGGACTTTCTCTATGATTTTCCCAGGAACTGAAGTTCCCTGGGTTGAACTTTTGGCCTTTTTTTTTTTTTTTTTTCCCCAGGATGAATGCAACATTTGTCCTTCTCTAGTCATCAGGGAATTCCCCTGATCTTCATGACTTATCAAAGCTGATAAGAGAACGGCCTCACTATGAAACCAGCCAGTTCTCTCAGCACCCTTGGATGCAGCCCATCTGGTCCCATGGATTTGTACAGGTTATGTTCTCTGAAAGAATCCCTGATTCAATCCTCATCCGCTGTTGGTAGTTTTCCTTGAACCCTGTGTCTAAGCACAGAGGCCTGGGAGACTTTGTCAGTGAAGACTGAGGCCAAGAAGGCATTGAGTACCTCAGCCTCATCTATGTCCACTGTCACTAGATCATCCATCCCATTCAGCAATAGGCCCACATTCTCCTTGTTCAGTCTTTGACTATTAAAGTGGTAGTAGAAGCTCTTGTTGCCCTTGATCTGTGATCTGTAGAGTTCCTCAAGTTGCTTAAAGAAGGCTTTTTCTGCTTCCTCACCCTGTCTGTAACAAACTCCTGCCACAATATCACACTTATTGGCCTCTGCTTTGATCTTGTTCAGTTCCTGTTAGTTCTAAGGATAATCTTTGGAAATTGAGACCAATGTAAGCAAAGATATAGCTGTATCTGGGGTGGAATCACTTCTTGGAAAATAAAAACAAACTGGGTATCCAAATTAATTTCCTTTATGATATTTAACTTCTGATTAGATCATATAATGAAGAAGGCAGTCAAATACCATAAACCTGTCAGCTCATGGTAACTATTAGTTGTATGGGGAGCTATCTGTGGAGAAACAGGTTAAAGAATATTACAAATATTGCTATTTATTTCCCCCCTGATGGATATGCAGAGTTACTGGGGGGGGGGGAGGTTCACTTCAAATTTTAGTGTCTTTTGTTAAGTAGTTCAAATAGCTTTTTTTTTGTTTATTTTAAATTTTTTAATCAGTTGTACCATATTTTAGTTCAAAGCAAACAGTAACTAAGCAAGCCACTCATCTACTTCTGTTTTTACTTAGCCCAACTTTTTGTTTTAACACCAAAATAATTATAATGATTCTTCAGTGTGTTGACTACTTGTGCAAAATACTATAGTGCAACTAATAGGTCTTACTTGACAGGCCTTCACCAGTATCTGTAAGAAGTATTAAGGGTTCCTCTATTATAATGAGCTACCAAGATTGAAGAATTTCTTACTTACATGCATAGCTGCATCTTGAAAAGTGTCAGACTTAGAGGTTAATGCAGATAGTAACCATCTGTAGTCAAGTTTTGAAAAGTATTGTTCCTGTTTTAAGTTGGTTGATATTAAGAATTACCAACTCAAGAGCCAGCAGGCAATAGACACTAGCCTAGTGACAAGTTATCAAACCTGAAAAAACAAAACCTATAAAACCTTGTACTTTAACTGCCATGATTGTGCTTGGCATTAGGATGGGGATAAAAACTAAATAGATAGGACCAGTGTTTCCCATATTTGGTGGTATGGGAGTACCAGTTTGCAGTACTTTTCTGGTTACCTAATTGAATAACCTGTGACCTGAAAGCCATTGGGCTTTTTTAAGTGGTACATACTCTACAGTGCCCAGTAGTTCAATCAAGATGGGAAACATCCTGATCTCTTGTTAGGGAATTGCTGAATCTGGCAGCACCATAGAGGCAAGTCTGCCACAGCTCCATATCACCCGATCCAACCAGTAGCAAGGCTGAGAACGTATTCCCAGTAGGTATACAAATACATATATAATACACATATGCACATGGCCAGCAACACAGAAAAACACGGACCGAAACACTCAGCGCACAGACAAACATCAAGAATGGCCTCATCCTGTTCCCCTCTCTAGCTGATCAGGATGAAGGTC
>NW_010520501.1:0-557 GCF_000687285.1 Phaethon lepturus
AGGCTCCTGGGGTGCGGGGGTGGGGGAGTTCCCTGCTGCGGTGAGGGGCGACTCACCCCCTTCTGGGACCCCCCTGCCCCACACGGACGCAAGGCAGCGATGTGAACACGCCAGGGGTTTCTTGGCATGGTAACAGGCACAACCGTGGAATATGTTTTTGATCCCGGAGTTGTCCAGCTCCTCCAAAGCCGGGGGCGTGTGCTGGCTCCAAGGCATTAAGTAAGATTTTTCAAATCTTATGTAAAATCTGGGAGGGGAGACCTGAGCAGCTTTTGGCACGTGGCAGCGAGGTCTCCTGGTCACAGGGAGAGGCTGTTGCCGTCCCAGTTGATCTTCATGCGATGTCTTTCGGTGTCAGAAATGCGTCTGAAGCAGAGACACCCCCCTTGCTTGTAGGGGCCAGGGCAGAGCACGGAGCCCTTGGCCTGTGAGAGGGAGCTGGCAGCCACCCCCTCCCACGCAGAAAAGCTTTCGGCAGGAGAGAAGTTCATTGTCTTTGCTCCCGTTTGCTGGGCAGGGCGGGCACAGGCGTGGAGGCGGCCAGCCTTTGCCGGGCT
>NW_010520501.1:631-3426 GCF_000687285.1 Phaethon lepturus
CGGGCTGTCGGGAGGCACCGCTGTGCTCCTGCACCCCCCCGGCAGCCTGTTTTGGGGAGGATGTGGGATTTGAGCTCTCCTGCGTTTTGCAGATGTAAATGCTGAGCTGGGCTGTGTCTAGGGCAGCACCCCGCGATCCCCCTTCCAAAGGGGACCGAGCAGTGGCTGCAGCAGAGCCCCAGGCACCTCACTGTGCCCCAGCTGAACTCCAGGGAGCAGCGGCCAGCACTGTCCTCTCTTATTTGGGTTTTTGCCTAAAACAGAACCGCCTCTCCTCACCCCAGGTGGGACTCGAACCCACAATCCCTGACTTAGAAGGCCAGTGCCTTATCCATTAGGCCACTGGGGCCACACAAGAAGATGAAAAAGTGTAATTTTAGTATCTTTGAGACCCCCAGTGAACTGATCTGTGGAGCTGAAACCCACATTCCACCACAGAACTTCATTCTCTTTAAGCAGCGTCCACTAATGAGCAACTCTTGAAGCCTGTAAGGCTCAGCCTGGGTTGGGTTTGGGTTTTTTGGTGTTCCACCCCAAGGGCCAGAAGCCTCCTGTATTTACAGGGCAGTTTCTGGCTTTTAGCGCTAACAGAGAGCAACTGCCTCCTGCCAAATAAGCACTCCTTTTTGGTTTGGAAAAAAATCGACTAAAAGGGAAGGGAAGTGCCTGAAATGGTGAATACTCTATTCGCTACTCAGGTAAGTGGTTAGACTGCTTTTACTCTTCCCGTTCTTCCCCCAAAATCTACTGTTGCTTATGTGTTCAGCAGCAGAGGGTGCTCTCACAGAGCAGAAGGCTGGATGAAGGGGACAAAGAGTAAAAAAAAAAAAAAAAAGTACCTGACAAAAATCAGAATTTTTAGTTTCTCTCAAACATGAACAGTAATTTTTCTGTAAAATGACTGACAGGCTGTCATGGTGTATCATTAAGTTCAAAGAAGAAGTTAAATATTTTTATTTATGTTTTTAGACCAGTTTTATTCAATCCAGCTCATGAGTTTAGCATTATCTACAGCTGCCAATTTCATTTCTTTAAAAAGATGCTAGGCCAAGGACTTCCATCTCTGTTGTTCTCAGTCAAAGTCAGCCTTCCTGCTCTGTTTTATATTTGAGTGTATCTTTTTCTGTCGTAGTCGTTCACGGTTCATCTTTTCCACCCTAAAACAAAATGAAAAGATCCTTTAGTATGCAAAGAAAACATTTAAATATTCAACTTTGAGCACAGTTATGATGTAGATGAGCTGACAAATGTCCAGAGACAGAAAAACCAGTCCCTGTTCTTGGGATGCTACCCAGGAAAGCCGTTAAGGTCTAATGGACCCGTGATTTTTTTTTTTTAAAAAGGAAATCCAAATGAGCGTGAAAAAGATTGTTTAAAGAGGCTGCAAACTAAATCATGGAACATGATCTGAATCTGTCTCACATAAAGGCCATTTCAATAAAGATACCTCTCTATGAATTTCTGGGTAGTCTCCTTAGACACCACCTTGGGCTTCTCAGTAGCCTCTGTGACCATGGTTCTGATTTTTTCTAAACAAATCGCCAGATTCCTCATTTGGTAGCGACTCTCTTCAGAGTTCACGATCAGCTCACCAGCTCGGTTTATCTTATTCCTGTGCTAAAGAGAGGAAAACGTGATGTGATCACTGAAACCTTGTTAAGACTTGTCATGTTCTGTCTGAAAGTGTGAAATTTAAACCGTGGCTGGAAGGGGAAGGAGGGCAGTTACCATCAATGCCATTTTTTGTCTTGTGGCTTCTGGGATCCAGTCTGCTGATGCCAGGTGGAATCGAACTTCTGCCTTGGTATTGACTGGGAGGAAAAACAGGATTAATTTTTTTCTTTCAATGTAATGGCTTGCCTTCCTAAGTTTTATGAGACAATTCAGCCTGTTCATCGCTGGCTTTGAACACAGGATGACTCCAGTATCAGTTTCCTGAAAGGTCACAATTTTTTTCTTGCTACATTTTTACATACCACTCTACAAGACCAACTCTAAATTTGTACGGAGCCTCTGCTACGGTATTCGCCTTTCTAGACACTATAAGATTTATTGCTATTGCCAGTCACTAACTACCTTATTTTTAATGGCAATGGCAGATCAGGAAGGATTTGTAGTTTGTTTGATTAAGCTGAGAATTCATTGCACTGTGAAGTTTCCAAATCTAGTTGGCTTGTTGTATGTTTGGTTAATGAAAACAGATTAGACAGAAGTGGTGTTTTGTGTGACGTGTAGCATCGATGATCCCAGTAAGAGTATTTCTAGGAGAATCCCATACAGTACCGCTGCTCTTGAGCACTGTGAAGACTTACGATACTGAAAAATTAGCATCAAGCAGCATAAAGATGCTCTTTAATGTCAATCTCCCAATATTTCACCACAAAGTTTAAAGAAGCAACTTAAAGATTAGGATTTTTCCGTCAAAGTCTCTTCCTCACCTTTATTAACGTGCTGCCCTCCAGGGCCGCTGCTCCGGCAGTAGGACACGGTCAGGCGAGCTGGAAGAGAAGAGCAGCAGCACACTGAGCCGGAGACGCGTCCCCAGCCGGTTTTGCCGTGGGCAGCAGGGAACGGGGACAATCCAGGCTGCAGGGCGCAGGCCTGAAGGATGCCTGTGACTCGGTGGAGCTTCCACTCTGGGTTTAGCTCCGTGCGTTGAGCACGGACTCTGTAGTCTGGAGCCCAACCCACCTCCGGGCACTTAAGCCAGGACAGGCCCAGCTGAGCACCTGGGCCCAGGTCCGTCTGGGGGGAGACTCACCCAGGGGGATGTCGAGGGCGGCCGGCTGCGTCTC
>NW_010520502.1:0-485 GCF_000687285.1 Phaethon lepturus
ACCTGAGCACGTAAATGAGGAGATTACTTTCATGGCAGAAACACAGGACACTCTTCCTTCTCCTGTAACCTCCACTACCAGGCTTATATTCCTACCCACTACCCTATTCCTGAGAACTTTTGTCCTTCCTCTTTGAAATGTAGTTCTTCCAGCTGTGGTTTTACCTGTGACATTGAGTGGCTATTACATCAGTCACACCTTCATAAAATTGCAGTACCAGCAGTCGTCATGAGCATTTCTGCATGTGAGTCATTATTTTTTGTGTGCATAATCTTAATATCATTAAGCACTTGTATGTAAAATTCACACCACTCATTCCTTCACCAAGTAATAAGCAAAGTGGAAAAAAACCCCTCATCTTCATAGAAATTAAATAATAAGATATGGAACCTGAAGTATAAAATATTGAATCTTTAACATACAGCTTTTGGAATGACTGAACATTATGAAATAAAACTGTTCACAGAATGAAAAAGGTTGGAAAG
>NW_010520503.1:0-243 GCF_000687285.1 Phaethon lepturus
ATGCCACGGGGGGCAGCCCACGAGGAGGGGGAAGGCTCCGGCAGAGCCTGCTTGGGCTTCACTAGCGGAGAAACCACAAGCTGTCCATGAAGCAGCGGGATGGGGAAGCGTTCGATCCCGCTCTGCAAATCTCTGTCCTGCCATCCAGGATGGATACTGGGGGGGAGCCGGAGAAGGGCTCCCACCCGGTGTTTCCATCCTTTCTCCCGAGTTCCCTTTAAATTAAAAAGCCGGCAGCGCTTT
>NW_010520503.1:606-959 GCF_000687285.1 Phaethon lepturus
GGGCTCGTTTGGGCGTGCTGGCCCGGCGGGCTGCCGGTGGGAGGCTGAGGCCGGCACAGTCATGCTCACACAGCTTCCGTCGTGACCCAGTAAACCCAGTCAGACCTGACCGGGGCTCGCTTGCTCCCCTGCACGCTCACGCACGCCTGCACGCCTCCACCACCCCGCCGCTCTCCTGGTGTTCTCCGGGGACCAGCAAGCCCGTCCCACGGGCAAGAGCCGGTGCCTGGGTCAGGCTTGCCTGACTCCATGCCAGCAGCCATGGCTGCATCTCGTGGGAGCCCTGGTAGCTGGCACTAGGAGGGTGGGCTTTGGCCCCCCGTGGACGCCGCCACTTGTGATTAGAGGAGCGG
>NW_010520503.1:1054-1706 GCF_000687285.1 Phaethon lepturus
CTCCCTCAGCGTCGCCGCCGGGGCGGGAGCTGGGGCCGTATTTTGGGTCCGATGTCGGCTGCTCCTGCGCTGGGAAGTAGGTGATGTGCTGAGGGGCTCGGGAGCTCACTCCTGGGGATGGGGTGGGCTTTTCTGGGCAGTTTTTCTCTTAAACCCCAGATTTCATTGGAGCTGCTGCTGCTTTTCAGCCTCTTCCTCTCCCCATTTTGTCTCCCTCCCCCAGAGAAAGCTCTCTGCAGCATTTCCCCTCCTGGCTTTTCCCTGTTTCCCACGGAAGAGCTGGGCTTGAGTGACCCAACCACCCCCAGCCCAACTGGTGGGTCCCACAGTCCTGGACCTCCTCTGCCTCCCACTCCCGGCACTCGCCTTCACCCAGAGCTTTGAACTTGCACCCTGCTGAGGGGGCAAATTATGGGTTGTAGGCGGGATTTGGTGCGGCTGTGGGCCAGGGTAATGATCTGAGAAGGGCCAAGGATGATTTCAGTTCCTTCTTGCTCTTTCTCCCCCACCCTAGGTATGAAAAATAAAAATAAATAAAAAAAAAGAGAAGCTGGGAGCAGCCCTTCCCTTCGAGTAAAATATTAACCGGCTCTTACAGGTAACTGATTAAATGTCCTGTAGGACAAAGTTACATATGATCTCAGGCAAAGGA
>NW_010520504.1:0-39243 GCF_000687285.1 Phaethon lepturus
CCAGTTCCATGAAACTACTAAAACCAAGAAGGTATGTATTTGAGTTACTAAATGATTAGCAAGAATATAATTACTATAACTTGAATATAATTCATGAAACAAACTATTTTTTAAAATAATATTAAACACCAAGTGTAGTGCAGAGAAGAAATGAGGCAGTAATTAAAACAGAAATGGAAGGATAAAATTTAAAACTCTAGTACTTTGGGGGGGTTGGGCAACAAATAAAACACACTAAATTAGAGAATTAATTCATGTGATCCACATTGCTTCATGCAATCAGCAAGGAGAAAGTCAAATCTCTCTTCCTCCTACCCTCTCACTCTCACCATAGCAATGAGCCCCAGGTGTATCTCCCCCTTCCAGTCATATAAATTTTAATTTGCTACCAAAAAAAACCTACCAAAAAGTTACAAAATCAAATTAACAGGAAATAAGTACAATAAGGGCCACATTTGGAGACAGTTACTTACCCACTATAGGGCTTAACTGCAGATTACCCTTTAAAATCATCTTTTAAAATTGATATAAATTAGCACAGCTCCATTCGAGTAAATGGAGCCATGCCTTTTTGTCCCAGTTGATGATCCAGCCTGTAACACTTTTAGAAGTAGGATTTTGTTCACATGAACAGAAACTCAGTGGGGATGCCTCTGAGCTAAAAGTTGTAAGTCAGTGTTCACAGCAAGCAGAGTTTCATACCATACCTGCTCAGATGTTTCAGCTATCCTGAATTCTCCAAAAGTCCACTTTGTCTGCAAAAGAAAGTAAAAACCTTCCCAATACAGCAGCAATTTAAGAAGGAGGGAGGGACACCCTATTTTTAAAACCCATAAAATGCAGAGAAATGTCAGCTCAGTGTGAAGGTGAGTATGTGGGCGAGGGATAATTTTTTAGATATATCTTCAGAGAACTACAATTTACATGTAAGTAATTATCCCTTCTGTAAAAGACACACATTTCAGATTCCCAACTTTTGGATGCAAGACTATCTCCAAGGAGTAAGTTTGTGCATAAAAAATGGGGAGAAGAAAAATGCAGGATTGTGGGACTACCATGTGATTAAAAACCAGACAAAACCCACACCAGGGTACCACTATAATCAGTCCATTTACCAGCGGAGGAATTTCTCCTACCTAGCCTGAGCTTGGTGATTTGCAGAGCACAGCAAAAGCATTTTTAGAGGCACATGAATAGGTTTAGAGGCAACGAGGTGGCTCAGAGGAAACAAACATTCAGTCTCAATAGATTGTGGGTGGAGAGTGATGAAATATTATTGCTACCAAGATGTTTTCAAAATGTTTTTTACTATATGCAGATTTTCCTAAGACAGAAAAACAAATACGCAGACAGCTCTTGGGTGTTTTGATACTGCGAGATGCATCTGGGCTAAGGGGACACTGAATATAAAAATGATTTCACTGCTTTAAAAAGAAATAGCTCATAGAATAATTAAACATGGAAAATGTTGCATCTAGACTGGGCTTGGTTTTGTCATGTTCTCTGTGAGTTATCTCCTGGCTATGAAAGCAGCTAAGTAGGTGGACTCACGTTAGGATAAATCTGTTGTTACAGGTCCTACATTGCAGCATTAAAGGCATGGCTGTGCAGAAGGGGATGCTGAGGTGACTCTCCAGAATGAGACATATCTCTGCATGTAGATAAACCTAAAACCAAGAACACAGAGTTCAACATGTTTCCCACTGGTATTACAGTGTTTGGCTAACTCTAGAACTTGAAGGTCAGGCTCTGCTTTACTGCATTTTTATGGGGACTGCTGCTCAGCATACCATTGTGTCTTGACTTCCAAGTCACCAGAGTGCCTTGACTTCATCTAAACATTGCAGCATGACCCGTTAGGTTCCTGTGAATTTGATGTACATGTTATGTCATCTCCATATATTGATATCTCCAGGGATCACCTCATCAAAGTCAACTTAATCTACAGACGTGTCCTGTATGAAGAAGCTTTCAGACTTGGGCTCGGTCTGATCCATCTCTTTCAGCTTCGGGAGTTACTGATAACTACCTTAAGAGGCAGAATTAGAGATGGGAAGATGGAGAGGACTTGTACAGCCTTCACTGTGCATTAGTGCTACCCTATTTACCTCTCTCCCTACCTCTCTCTCTCCTCTTTGGCTTATTCCTTTTCCTGATCTCCTACAGATGTGGTTTTTTTGGGAGCCTAGGTCTGTTCCTCAAGCACTGTGACTCTCAGCTGTAGTTTCTAACTTTTCTACATCTCCATTACTGTGGCTCTGCTACACTGGTCCCTTTGCTACAGGCACAGCTTCAGTAGTAGTGGCAGTTGAGATAAACTGACATTTGTTACATTGAAGAAATAAGTCTTCTAGCTGTTTGGAGCAATCCCTACTCTCTTTTTAAACAGCTAAAAGACTTCCTTTAAAAAAATCTAACAAATAGTAGTTAATCTTCATTGGTGTCTCTCTAGTGGCATCTGTAGTAAAGGTCCTGGCCAGCACTGGCAATAGCACTGATCTATTGCTGTTGGCATGTCTAGCGAGGGCTGATTAAGGACTTTGGGAAGTGTACTGACTGCCCAAGTAGCATAGGTGGGGCAGGGCAGGAGGAATTAGGGAGATTTAAAGGAATATGAGAGAAAAGATGACAATGTTGCTGTGGGGCTTTGGCTGAAAGCTGCAGTTATTACTTCCGTAAGAACAGAGTCATTCTTAGGGAAGTATGAACTACAGCTTTTTGCCCAAGCCCCGCAGCAACATTGCCAACAATTTGCTATCATGTTTTTACCTCATAAAAAAATAAGATTACAATCACTAACATAATTTTAGGAAAGGGAAAGTCTAAACCACTGAAAGGTAAAGGGACTTTCCCCAAGTATAATCTGAAAGGTAAAGGGACTTTCCCCAAGTATAATCAGTAATGAGAAGGAAGGGGAAGAGGTAGTATTCTATCCACTCTCAACATTTGAAGCATCCCGTAAAAGATCTGGTCCTTGGTACAGGTCAAACTCAGGAGGAACACTATGGAGTTGACTGCAAGACTGTAGTTTCCTTGGGGTCCATTTTGTGTTGAGCTTACACAAAACAATCTTTAGATTATCCCTTACTGAAAACAAAACTAAGCAAAAAGTGCAATGTTCTCTAAATGTAGAATAGCAAGCTCCCAAATATCGTTATGTGAAACAAGCAGCTTTAAGAGCCTTCTTGAAGATACACTTCAGGCCAACATACACTTTCAGATTTAAAGAGTCTGGTATGTAAGAAATATGCAAAGCCAGTATTCTCAACTCCTCTGTACTTGTGCCTCTTCATTATACTGCTAGGATACCTCTGTTGCCAATTTTGCAAACAATTTAGCATCGAACAGTCTTTTTTTAAACCTGTGAGAGGAAAAAAAAAAGAGCGAGAGAAAAATGAAGAATTTATAAAGGGAGACATAAATGTGGCAGTTTTAGAAATCATCTGCAAAGGGAGGAGGTAGATTGGCAGGTATAATGGCAGACCACAGCCAGAAAGCAGAGATGTATCATTAAAAGCATTAACTAGGTGTTTTGAGGAATTACTTTGGCAGACAGCCAACACAACATTAGTATTATTTCATGACAGACTCTTACGTGTCACCAAACCTTTCTATCAGTTAGACCCCTAAAAGTAAATTAGTGTTTTTTTAAAATAATGAAACACTTCTACCATTTAAGTTTTTGGGTGTTTCGAAGCTTTTAATCCATAAGAATTTGAAGCATATTCATCCACTATACACAGAACAGTTGAAATTCTCCTAAAATTGTTCTGGCTTGAAGCTTTATCAAGCTATTCACCTCCTACCCTGTGCTCAAGTACAAAAGGAATGGACAAGGATAGAAAGAATTTGAACTCAGTTTGACTCCTTGTGCAAGAGTTCAGGTATACCTCATTTACTAGACTGCATTATGCATCTCCGCCTAGTTCTGAAGGGCTGTTCCTTCCCTTACCTTGGCTCTGCATCAGCTCCTGGTAGATCATCACTTTTGTTCTTCTCTAGGTTGGGCTGATCCTGATTGCCCCTCTGCATCTCAGAAAAGATACTGGCTTAGTCCATAAACATTTCCTCAAGAAAATACTTTGGTTAGACTCTCTGTTACCTGTTCTAGGAACACATTATTCAGGAGCTTATCTTCCTACACTTGAAATTCACTGTGGTCAACACACTCCTTTATGAAGAGTAATGAATCCAACTTCATTTTCAAGCACTTCTTTCTTACAGCAATGAGTCACTTCAATTAAGCAGCACCAGCTACTTAAGTCAAGACTATTTCCATTCACTGTGGGCTGATCATACACAAATTATGGGAAAAACAGTCACATGCAAAAGAGTGACAGATGGAGATATATCAGCTTTTACCCGAGTGAAGAGGGGAGGTAGACGTGTCAGCACTTTTGTCAAAAAAGTGTTTTTTAATAAAAGACATTTGCTAAATTACTAATACATTTCCATAATATTTTTAAATATTTATACTATGAACTAATGGTGTCCTCTCAATGAGTGAAAACAGTCTTCTGTATATTCCTTTGTGAGGAAGGAAATACATAAAAGGGCAAGGAGAACTTGAGGAAAGGTATGCGTAAGACCAAACTCCATTCAATCAATGATCCTTGCATCAAACTTCCTCCTCCCCTCCCATTCTTCTCGGATCATCACATGTCCTATGGTCAGAAACCTGTCCTGGGGCACTGCTTGTCTGTTTGCCAGCAATACCACAGGCACAAAAGCCATCTGCTTATAACATGATTTTTTTTTTTTTCCAATGGGATTAAAAAAAAAAACCACAACCCAAAAACCTACTGCAGATGTACTTCTTTCTGAATGGAAATACTGTTACAGACAGAATGCTCCTTCGTGTTTATGAGGCTTCCTTTGCATTGTGTAAATTTGCAGCGTAAACTTGCAGTGCAATCATGAGTTTTCCATCATCATTAGCAGCATGATCCTAACAGTTAAATCAAAGCAGCCTAGTAAATGACACAACACTGGAAGGTTTCCACAAAGAAGAGCCTATTTAGATAATCAAGGAGTCTTTATAGTATGAACATCTTTATGTGGCAGCAAATTGTAACACAGTAGATAACACTACCAAAAAAAGTCCTGAAAGCTTGCAAACCCACAAACTAGAACTGAGTTTGTCTTTCACATAAGTTTGCAGCAGGGGTTGGGAGCAGAGGGGGGAAAACAAGGGGAAGAATGGAAGAAGAGTTCACATCGAAGTAATAAACTATCATTTCTTTGGAAAACTTAAGCTTTGTCAAGTTTTTAAAAATCAATATAAATGGGATATACTTCGGCTGCAGATGTAAGTAAAAACAAAGAATGTCTCCCACATATATACTATTGATAGAAGACAAAAGAGTTTGAAAATAGGGTTTAAATCATCTTTCTCAGAAGCTTTAAACCTCACCTACTAGCAAGTGACACTGAGATTCTGGCAAAAGGTTGTTTCATGTACAAAATGTGTCTCCTAAAACTGAAGAGTATACAGAGGAGAGTAAGAGAGTATGTCAACAAATTATGTCCTAGAGATTGAAAGCGATCTAGCTAGCCTGCACTAGCTTATCCCATTGTACACAGAAAAGTACTAGGTGTCAAGACATCACAGGAAACAATTTAGATCTTACTAGTCTAATGGAATAAACCCACATTGATTCACATTTTGGACAAGGGAAAAAACAAACAAACAAAACCCCCAACAAAGCAAAAAACAAAACCATAAAACAACTTCTCATCTTAGTCGTTTACCCAGTAGCTCCCCCGGGCTTTCGGGGCTGGTGAGCAACGGAAAACCATTGTCAACCCCCAGCACTCCTTATGGGCCTCCACACATCTTCATCAAAACTTCCACTGAAAAGCCTACTTGGTACCATTTTGCACCCACTTGCCCTGGCCATCTATGCAGCCAGCTGTCCACTCAGCACAACTCATGAAGTACTGATATAGCCTAAGAAAGTCATAAATGTTAGATTAAGTTTATGTGTTAAGGAAAGAACCTGACAGAAATGGAAAAATTATTCCACATTTTACATACCTCTATGACTTAAAATAGAGGGATCGCACAATGACTGGGATTCCAGCCATCAGTTAAGGACACTAGAAAAAAGAACAGGCATGTTACTGCCAAGTTGCCTTTGCAAGTACATAGAAATTTCTTAAGCCACCTTGCTTCAAATTCTTGAGTTCCAGAATTCCTGTTACTTGTCAGGGAACATGACAAGATGAACTCCATGTTAATTAGTTAAAACATCCCACCAAAACTGTAAGTACTGAAGTGCACTACCTTGACTAAGAAGTTCTGCTACACTAAATGTCTCAAAGTTCTTTGCCAAGTAAGATAGAACAAAGACCTTTCCAAACTGCAAAAAAAGGGGCACATATGATACTTGTCAAGAACAAATTGTTCCAGAAGCGACAATTTCAGCGGATTTTTAACCCTGTTTACAGTAGAAATGTTCTTCAAAGCAGTTAAGCACGTATCTTACCACAATTTACTACTCTACTGTAAAACCTTAAAAGAAGTCACAGGCCTATTATTGTTTGATTTTAATAGTTCTTCCTGGTCCTGCAACATTCACAAGACAGTGCAGTCACTCTAAGAGCAGCTTCCGTGAAATAACTGTTTTGATAACATCACCCTTGCTCATTACAAATTTCCGTTTTAGGCATTAGGAGTAGCAGGTAAACCCATTGCTCTTTCCAGTGGATTTGTGAAGGTGAAGATGGCAGAGACAGGAATTGTCCCTGCATTACACCATCCTGAGTCCTTAGCTAAGTTACCATTTGTTTCACGCACACTCTCGCTTCTCTACACTGTGATGTATATTTGGCATGATGTTTTTATGCCTATGTTTCTAATTTTTCTAAGAAACTCTGGTCTAAAACTTAAAATTCATCTATTTGGTACCTGCATTATTAGTAACATCATATTGCATTTTTGTATGTGCAAAATACAAGTATCCCCTTGTTTTAGTGTAAAAATCTGCTTCTTGCTAAGGCTGTGCAGCAACATTGGTTGTATCAGTAAACAGAATTCAGCTGTAGGTAATCCAGAAAACTCATAAAAGTCTATGGTAGGAAAATACTTTTTCTAATTTTTCTATTAAGTATTTAGGAAAATGCCTATCATCCCCAAGAGATTTTTTATTATTAAAGACACTGAAAGTTCAGCTGCATGAAGAAAGGTCAGTATCTAGTCCTGGTTAACTTCAAGAATCAAGGATGATAAACAGGTAAGTTAATTGTCTTTTTACTGCTTGTATAATTTCTTGTACAGGAGTGCAATAGATGGATATTACTGTAGCTCCCCCTGCTGATGAAAGAGTTGTCTTACATATTTTATAATTAATGTATTAGCAAAGGAAAAAATCACCTGCAGCCATGAAAATGGGTTAAAAATTGGTATTTTACTACTAAAATTACCAGACCAGTCTGAGACCAAATTACAACCTTTTGGCATCCTAGCTGACTTCAGGTAAAATGAGACATCCTGAGACTCACTTTTAAGGGTGGAAGAGGGGAATTAAGTGGGTCAATTCAAGACCTTTTAACCACTATGCTATCCTCCTGAGGCAGCCCACCCTTAGTGACCATTCATTTTTTCTTAACTGATGGTATAAAATACATAAAGCATTAACCCCAACCAAATACTAATTCCTGTTAAGAAAATAAGATTTATGATCTTTATTGTTTACTTACATATAATAAATATTATACAGAACAAAAACATCACACCCATTGATTGTATTACACAGGCTGTTCATCAGAATACATTGTATTTTCTTTTCATTAGCCCTTGTATAGGATTTTGGTATTGGATCTTAAGAATTTTGATTTATAAACCCATCAACACAAGAACGATCTTCCAATTTTCACCTTTACACGTGTTTCAGATATTCATACATATACTGATTTTGTTAAAAATATATAAGCACTGTTCAATATTTGCAATATAGGTCTTTAATTTCCATTCATTAGATCTCTATTAATATAGATAATTTCAAAATAATCAATAGCTTAAATCTGATTTTAATTAAAAATACTTATTCTCTATTTCTTATTTAACTGACCCCCTCAGGAAATGAAGTGACAAGACAAAGACACTCCAGGCAAAAACCAATGTTCACTGTTAAAAAACAAAAGGTAAAAGTTCTGGTCCTTGCTTCACCTGTGTAATTCTGGAATAACAGAGACACCAGTTTGGTATAAAAAGGGAAGGAAGAAACCAGAAACCAGAGTTTCTGAAGAGACTTGCATCTTCATTTCAGATTTACTACTGCCATACTGCTGTTTTCTTGGCTTAAAATCACTGCATCAAGCCATGATTTTATGTTTTTCTCTGCATGAATATACTTATTATTAAATGGAAATCAGATAAAAATGCTACATTTCTTTTTTATCAAAAATAGATCAAGGTTTAACATGCTCTGAAATCAGGTATTTAAGTGCAAATGCAATATATATCAGCAATTCAGGTTCTGGTCTCACTAAGGAAAATGGTTAAAAGATTTATGCATAAAGATGTTTCATAGAGGATATATACCTGGAACTAGCTGTGCTCTCAGAACATCTGAATTATCAGCAAACCGTAGAGACTTAATGCAAACAAGTTTTCTTCAGCTGAAAGTTCTTCAGTTAGAGCAGCTTCTGCTTTAAAAGTGTTATTCAGAGTTCACTGAAACTTAGTACAAAACATAATTTGAAGATCACCAAAACTACTGAATTGATCTTGTGCTCTTTTAATGCACAAAAGCTTTAGAAGTTTCACAGATAAATCTCTATAAACAACTAAGAAAAAGCTTCATAAACAATTTTGTTTTACTAGTACCCACTCCAAAGAGAACTTCTTAAAAAATTTAAAAAATTTAAATCATTACAAGGGCCCCTTCAGCTGTACAATGCTGAAGTCGTATTGCATACTCATTACTCTTCTCCAATTCAATTCAGGTAATGTCAAGTTGAACAACTGGTAAGCTTTCCATATAGCATCGTGTAAACAGCATCTCATAATTTTCAACCGATAGAGCATTCATTTGTAACTGGATTGTATGTGGGACTTCTAATACTTCACAAAAAAACCCCCCAAGCACTAAAATCCCCAAAATACATAGAAGAAACTCCTCAGCATGTACACTCTCTCTCCAAATACAACTTTTTTCCACAATTTTTTTTTTTTACATAATCACAGGGCTTAATTTAAGCAGTCAGTCTTAATATGAAATTATTATTTAAAGTATCTACATTCTATATTAAATCAAGATCAACCAGAGAGAGATCAATCCAGTACATTATTGGCTAGGCATTTCCTATATGTAATTGTTCTATGTAAGAAATCACCTTGATGATTTTACAGCTGATCCCACATGCTGCCCAGTAAGATTCTTTATTTTCAATTAAGATTTTTGGTTTTATTTTATTTTTTAAAAGGTTGTATTTCTTCTCCATTAGGAAAGGGATACTGCTTGGCTGGAGAGCCCTAGCTGGGGTAACAGGAAGAAGAGGAAAGAAGAAAAAGAAGGAGATTCTAAAAATATTTTAGAAATTAACTCATTGTGTAGAGGAATTAGTTTAATTGGCATGCAACAAGCCAGATTTAGATAGAAGAGAAGCATCATCTATAACACAGACAAGGAAGAAAAGATTTGTGAGGTGGCAACATCAGTAATACATTGAAGGATAATGAAAACAGAGTAATTTGCAAATTATAAAGTTAGCTCCATGTTAAATGCCTAATTAAAGGGAAATATTTTTGGGGACCAGTTACAGTAGTATGTTTACCATTTTCACCAGCACTAAAATCCCTCAAATTTATATTACTGAAGTCTTAAAGCAAACCACTTCAAATGTATGCTGCAAAGGTATAAAGGTCAACCTAACTGCAGAATTACTTTTCAATAAAGTTTTACTTTATTAATGCTGTCTATAACTCTGGTGGGCTTTGGATCAAATCCCAGTCTAGCCAAAGTAACTTTACAGGAAAAATAAACAAAAATCCCCTAAGTGAACAGATTTTGTAAAAATTTAATGATATAAATGAATATATTTATGTTTGAAGATTTATACTGGTGCTCTACCCCAGAATCAGATTATGTATTACTATAGCATTGCCTAACCCTGATAGTTAATGTCACTGCCATGCCATAAGCGCAGCTTCAAAATCAGCAGTGCAACTATTAATTTATAATGTGCGTAGTACAATAAAGTAGAAAACCACAAACAAATTGCAGCATCAGTTTAGAATGGATGTTCCCCCCAAAGGTAACGAAGATGGGCAGAGTGTATTTTATTGACACCTTTAAACGCTCTTAACATTCTCATCATGATTCACCTGATAAGGCTAAGGAAGTTCAACATGAAAGTTATGTGATGTGAAATGTTTGAGTGAAACCTGAAAATGTTTGTAACAAGTTTAAAAACAGGAACTAGTTATCAGCTCTCACAACACATGGTATCATCCATATTTCCCTGAGAAATCATGCCCTGCAATAACCATGTAGAACAAAATACAGCATTAATGCAATTTTGGATTAGATCAGAAAAAAAAAAAAAGTCATGCATAACAAATGTTTATGAACCAACACTTAAATGCTACTGCAGTTACAACTATTAAACTGCAGATACTACTTAAGACAGTTATAACAGAAATGGTAACTAACTCAAAACATCCCAAATAAAGAAAACTGATTAAAAGTACCATCCTATAGTTAGCCATATAACTCAAAATTGTGATATTAACATCATCATTTTCTGCTTCTTGATTTTTGAATATGCCACTTCATTTACAAACATATAAACACTCTGCCTTACTGAGGCCTAGTTTCACATGAAATGTGAAGGTGTGTCCATACTTACCCTAGGTCTGAAGTTTAACTGGTTTTCCCCCCTTCTCTGATTGCTTAGTTTAGCTCACTAACTTAACTTCCCTAAGATAGGAGGATCTTTTAGTAGAGAATAGGAATGATAACATTCAGCACAAAGAGAAATGGAATGAAGAATTACAAAGAAATCGTTTTACCACCGTATTTAAAGCAATCATAGTTGTGAATAGCAGTACGTAGGCACAGTGAGGATCTCAGAATAATTACAACAGCACACGGCAAGGAAAGTAATTTGCAGGCTCTCCTATTTTTGCTAGTACATTACAAGGAGGTATGCAATGCCTATACCAACCAGCATACTGGTCAAGTATCGCATGCAGCACCATCGTTTGTCATGCAAAGAATACCACTGCTTAACACCGTATTTCTGCAAAATACTTTAGCATTTTATCTCATTTACTGAGATAACCAGGCAGTGCCTTAGCCTCCCTGCTTCTGAGTTTCAGTGTGCAGTCCACTCTAGCCCAACTCCATGACAAGCCAAATCAGTCACATACTATAGCTCCCACCCTGCTACATGGATTTCCACAGGCAAAAAGCCAGTAAGGAAGATGCAGTGAACACTGGGCAACAGAAGCATCAGGCCCTCAGTGTCTTCAGTGGCATTCATGTGCCACATACTTTTTAAGTAATTGTTGAGTACTGATGCTGGATGTATTTCAGCCCTTTGCTGAATTAGTATTATATCTACAGCAGGCCCTTGTAGTGAATACATTTTCGGTATGATGGAAACCTAACAAACTGAAATCCCTTTTTTCCCCTGTTTTTTTCTAGAGTGCAGTACACAGTACATCAAACTATGCAAGATTCACCAAAATCCTAAAAGCAAAGACATGCTACATAGCATTTGGCAAATTATCATAATTTCCTCCATATATAAAAACCAAACAGCTCCAAAACCTCACTCACACACAGAAGAAATTGTTGGTTGTCTCATAGGATTACAGGAATTAGTTCAACTGTTTAACAGAGCATTCATTCTCCACTTTGTAGGCATAGGAAATCACTGTTCCTTAAGCATCTAATGATATTCAAAGAAATGCCTGGGATAAAAATTCATTATGTTTTTAAAGTGTATGTGCTTCCTACAAGAAATAAGTCAGAATAAAGACCTTCCCAAATTGAAACAGTAAGAGCAATGACAATTTATGCTAGCAGACAGAGGGTAAAGCATTTATGAGAGAGCTTCTTCAACATTCCAGTTGTGTCATGAAGAAGAAAAACCCAGCATGTCTCCATTACGTCGGAGGTACCTGAGAATCAAAGCTAAACCTCCTGTGCATTTACCAAGCACCCATTAGAGAGCTACGCAATTTACATTTCAAATTAGACATCATATTTATAAAATATTATTGTACTAAAAATCACAAGATTTTATAGAAAAAACCTCATCACATTCTATTAAATGCAGGAACAATGTTACATGTCATAGCTTCGGTAATTAAAACTGTAACACATTTCTTGTAACTACAGGGGCACCACTGTTTAAAAATCCTTTCAGGAAGGACAGTTTGCTTTGTCTGTAATTCTTTAAAGACCTGGAATTTAATGCAAAAAGACTGCTCAAGTTACCTAGTGTCATGAGATTAAAATATTAAATATCTTAGCAAAAAAAATTAACACATTTTTGTTAAAAACAAGAACAGTGGGAAGGCCCTAACTTTGAGTTTACTGAACAAAAACATTCTTCAACATTCCTGGGGTCAGAGACAGAAGAATATTCTCCTAGTACGTATTTTCTGAACCTCTCAATCTAATGAATAATGCAAGTTAACAAAAAATCAGTCTCCCAGGTATATGACGATTTTTCACTTTGAGCCATGAACATAAGGACAAATATGAAGAGCAACTGTCCTATATACATTACAGCTCCAATTCTATCAGTATGACCAATTTCAGAAGACAGTATTAGAATATTTTGCTAAAAATACGGTAATTGCCCATCCAAAAGCAAACTCAGTTTTCCCAGGCTTAGTTTACTGATGACACAAGTCCCAGCTGATTCAGATTTGTAGTTAGTGCCTGGTATTATATATTTAGTATGATCTCATTGAAACATATCACGAACTGAAAACAGACATTAGCTTTTTATTGCCTGTAGCCCTTAACATTAATTCTTGGAAAGAAGTTGAAGCTAGCATACTCTAATTTTTCATAATTTAGAAGGAAAAAAAACCCTTTAAAAAACAAAACAACTAAGGAAACTCCACTTACCAAAAATCCCTGAAAATTCTACAAAAGTCAAACGTAAAATTAGTTCTACATATGGTATTTTCAACCCCTTTACTTGTGGGGTTTGGGAATTGAAATGTGAAGTTTCTCAAAATGCCTACATAATTTTAGTAAACTTTGTTTGTTTTGAGTTTGTGGTTTTGTTTGTTTTTTGGTTTTTGGTTTTTTTTTTTTTTTTTAATTCCTATTTCAGGTGTCCAAAGAAGGACTTACTATCGCATCTTGAAGAGATGCCTCAGATCACTGAATCATGTAGTGTAACCCAATATTAAAAATTGGAAGAAAAAATTTGATAAAGGTGCATTATTTGACCAGAATAGCCCCCAGGTTTATTTTTTTTCCCCCTTCTCTACTTACAGATTTTTAGATTAAATTCTAGCTGCTTGCTAATCAATCCTTCTAAATGTATAGCTAAACATGTTGCTTTCCTGCATTCCCTCTTGTCTAGTAGTTGTATCACCAAACCACCAAAATTTCTTTTGGAAAGATCATTACTGCATGTCAGAACATGAAAAGGTATTTGTGTTATGTCATCCTTCTATATTTGTGTGGAAGGATAGTAAAAGCACCCTACATTATTAATAATCTTGTTACGTGGAAGAGAATACTGTTGGCTGAAAATGAATCCTACATTCATTATAAAAAAAACGTAAAGTCCATCAAAAGACAAGATTTACTTTAATGTAAGTGTCTTATAGGCCAGAAGTTGGAAAATGGCACTGACTAATTTCAAATATTCCTGAATATAATTATTCGTAACTTTTCAGAATCAAATAAGACAGAAGCATTGCAGTGGAAGGAAGATACAGGTTATAAGGAAAATGATAAATTTTAGAATAGATTTATTAATGCAACTGGGGGGGGAGGGGAAATCAATCCAAACACCTTTATCTTTCAGATTGTTTAGCAGATTACTATAGTGCCAACCTGTGGACTGAAGACTTTCGCAATTAATTTGAGCTCTTTCGTAAGTTGGCAGCTATACATTTGAAAATTTTCAAATTTAGTTTTCCATGTGAGATAATTGGGAAGAAGAATGGGTTACAGAATCAGCCTAAGACAAACATTGATTTTGAGAATGTATACCTAAATGTACTGTAATTAGAAATATTTTACCATTCACTAAAATTTTAAACATTCCAGATTGTGAGGTAACAAAAGATTTTTAAACATCGGCACCCATTTCCATTACAAGATTTCTCAAAATGGCGTAAGACAACATATATGTAGTGTTCAGGACCATACAAAGATCCTGCCTCAATAATTACAAGAATACACTTAATAAATTATTTTTCTATTTTCTTCTATTAATAAGCAAATAGTTTATACAACATAAAAAAAAGTTAATTTGTACCTACTACAGGTAACACATCTATTTAGCTTTTCATCTGAAAGCCTGTAAGACTTGATGACCTGCAAACTTATTTACATAACTGATTTGAAAGTATTTTTTAAAAAATAATATTGTCCAGCATTTAACAAAATTGTGAGTTAAAAAAAGAAAGAAATCACTTAACAGCATTTGTTTTCTTGATTTTGTCAAGTAACTTCACCAGCTCACTGTTATAAGGCAGGTTGGTTGCTCAGATGGACTAAGACTCCCTATGGTGATAGGCATGTAGTAACTTTGTTCATTTATAAAACCAGATGAAAGCAAGAAAGAGGAAAAGTTTAGAGTTTCAAAAGAACTGAAACTTCTTATTTTTACTACAAATTCAGAATAGGCACTGAAACATGGTTTCTTAGAGACTTTTCCAGAAGATTGTCTTTTCGCTGGGCATCATTCCACTTTTAAGCTAAGAAGAAGAAGAAAAAAAAAAAAAAAAAAAAAAAAATCAGGGCCACATAACTAAAGATTACCAGAAAAAGGAATCAACATATATATTTGTTTCCAATTTATTAATAAAGGAAATAACTTGTGTGTTTTAAGCTTAAGACATCACAATTACTGTTTTGATTAGAGTATTTTTAGTTTCATGATTAGATTTAAGCTACTTTGAAAAATAAAAATATACTTCTTATCATATAATTCTGCATGCGTTATGTGAAAATTAAGGGCTAAGAGAGTCCTAAACTATGTCTATCTTTATGCTCCAAGACAGTATCAATAAACCATGTAATGTTCCTGCTAGGGGTTTGCAAAATCTCCTCCTAGAGAGCGATAATTTGCAATCTCCCTAGCTATTCTTCTTCCCCCCCCCCCCCCCCTCCTTTCTTTTTTTGTTCTTGCGTCGCCCGCCTCCTTTCGGAGCCTTTTTAATAAGGATAGTTTCCCTATCCTTATCATGAGAAATATTTTCCCTAATATCTAATGCAATTTAACAACTTAATTCTTGTCAGCCACAAACACAAGGATTCCTTCCCATTTTCTAGACCCATAACAATTAAGTCTGGTCATGTCCTCTAAGCCTCCTTAAATGGTCGATGTTTTCCATGAACTGCAGTAGCATAAACTGAGACCTCAACAGCATTAAAGAGAGTGGAATAGTTACTTCAGATCTCTTCCACACACATCGTCGTACCAAGAAGTTGTATGTCTCTTTTGGCTTATTGACTCATGTCCAATTTTTGATGAATGTTGTAATACTCTTGAGTAAAAAAGTACTTTACATTTCAAAACTATTGTCCAGGAACTGTATCAAGGTGAGAATAATGCTTGGTAATGAACAACAATAATTTTGAAGATACCCTTCAAAACTCTATCCATTAATACAGAATAAGATTAACTGTATGCTCTGTAACAATGTGGGCTTATGTAACACAAATGCCATCATGAAAACCAATCCTCACCTTTCTCTGTATTGTTTGAAGTTTATTAAGCATACCTTTTGTCTATGAACAGCCACTGTCGCCATCTTGTGAAACACTATGCATAGGAATGAGACTTTCACACTGCTCACTTTCTTCTGGCATTCTTAAAAGAAACACATTTATTTATTTAAAGTTATACAGTAATATTAAATTGGTTGTTATGAAGCCAACGTAAGTACTAACTATGCTAGTGGTTTGAACTGCAGCCATTAAAAACATACAAAGATCCCTTAACTTCATAAAGTATACTCAAGTTTTCACAATTTTCACTGCATGGTCTGGGTACAGCAACTATTATAGAGGCATTAAGGAAAAAAAACAGTGACAGCCACTAGGAAACTTATTTTAAAAAGTAAATAATCTTCACATTTTTCCATTTTCTGAGCATTACCTAGGTTAATGAATGGATTAACAGCTACTACTATTAAGAAATTGGTACACCTGTATATAAAACTAGATGAAAATACAGTATGAGTACTATGGCTTATAAAAGAGTATAGGATATTGGAAAGGCTAAGGAAGAGACAGGATTATACTTTGTGACTACCCTACCTCTGAATTCGATGTTTTCTACAAATAAAGGCAAAAATTCTTCTGATTCCCACCATCACTGGATCCCAGTTATTATAGTGACATAAGAGAGTTGCAATGAAAAAAGAAAAAAATACAGGGACTGCCCCTGCAAAAAATAACCAGGAAAACTGCACCTGGAATTAAAACACAAACATCATTCACTGAAGAGTAAATAAGGAAAAAAACATTGGCATACTGTCTATTTGAAGTAATTATTATTATAAGTTTGAGATAGAGTTTCAGTTGTTTTAAATTGGGTGAAATACTACAAATATTTTTGTAAGTTATTTGGTACAATTTCTATAGCCACTGCTACTTCTAATAAATGAATAACCTTTCTTCACTGATCCATTCTTTACAATGGAACATACTGTTTGCACTGTGGTATGGATGAAGACTCCTATCTCCAAAACAGTCTTATTTTTAGGTTTTAGCTGTCTGACCAATGAGAAAGTCCCCTAGCCCCTTCAAAATTTTTGAATAAAAGACCTCACCTGAAAGATTTGTGCACCTGTTTATTTACTACGAATATACTGTCACTGAATGGCAACTGCTGAAATCAATGCACAGAGAAAGACTATACAGCTGGAAATTTACAATCATTTTCTTTTGCCTTTAAAGAAAGGCAAGAACAAGAACAAGCCTCTGCAATGCTTTTAAGGCTAACAGAGCAATGAACCATAAGCATGGCTCCCTCCTGTGGAGAAATTTCCAAAGTTGACCAGAGAAAGGTACAGTTTTGATACCTAGCACTGATGTTCACTCTCAAAAACCTAATAAACTGCAACTGTTAGAGCTTTATGTTATCCTTACTGATTTCTAACAGAAATTCATAAACAATACCAAAAGAATATTTAAATAGTTGTTAAAAACTTGGTTGTAATTTCTTAAGATTCAGATTTATGTCAGATTATTACAGAATAATAAAGACCCAGAAAGTTAGTAATTATGCATATTATATAATTACGATACCATTTGATAGGCATATGAAGACTGCATATATTCATAGTTTGATCTTTACATTATTAGCCGTGCCAGTGGCATTCTTATGTAGGTTCCTTTTAGGAAAACTGAAATGTGGTATTAAGACAAGGCTGGCCAGAAGCACTAAGTGGAAAGCTTTAAGTTGGAAGCTCAAATTTCTATTAGTCTATGAGACTTCAGTGAGCATAGGGCTTGGATTAGGATATTTTGATGTTTGTATGACAGAGATACTTGCACAAATGCACTTGTACCAGCAACCTCAAAGTCTACAGGAATCTGCCTTTAATTAGGGCCACTCATTTGTGCTTCCAATACTAGCAATTTCTTTTTTTAAAAAAAGTAAGAGAGAAAGGATTTTCCTCCAACAGCAAGAGAAGGTAACACTAAAAAATGTACTTTGTTGTCAAAAGTCTCAATGGCCCCCCAATGACCTTCTACTGAACAGTTCAGTATCAGAAGGTGGTAAGACTTTACGTACCCTCAAACATAAAAGAAGCAGCCACAAGCTAAAAGCACCGCAGAGAGGAAAGTATAAACTTGGACAGCATGTACATAACAACCAGGGGAAGAAGGAAAAACAGTGATGTCGAACGCATATATGAATGGGAAAAGGAACAAAAAATAAGAGAATGAATCCCCAATCCCTCCCTGATTACTCTCCTGCATATGGCAAGATGTAAGAGGCATCACCTGATAGTCAGCTGCCTCAAACCAGTCACACTCTGTATTTGCCCAGAGGAAGACAAAGCAGCCTTTTCAAACAGCAGAAGAAAAATTAAAAGGAACAGAACGTAGCAAGTACACAAACTCCTGAAGGAACCAAGTGGTGGCAAATGAAAAGAAGGGTGGGTGAAATGGAAGAGGCATAAAGATTCCAATCACAAAAGATGTTTCAGTTTATGTGCTGGCAACAACACAAGAGGGTGAAGATTTAAGACAAGAAATAGGAAAAGAGCAAATACAAGGTATACAGGAAGTTAGATTGATAGCTACATTTGTGGGGCTTTTTTGACTGTTTGTTTATAAATACCAAACACATAAAAATTGGAGCAATTCTAACAGTGATAAACTATAAGAATGAGTTAAAAATGTAACTTGTCCTTGTGTTACCAACATCAACCAAAAGTCATTCAACAGAGCCCTAAGGATGTTTCAGCTATTTCGATATTGCATGGGTACAATGAAGAATAAGTTCATTTTAAAAGATCTGGACTCTGTCTTTACTCAGATTAAATAGCCTAGAGATGAAGCTGTTACTAAGAATTAGAAAATCATATTCCATTTTTCAATGGATTCTAGAAAAAAGTTTAGATTAATCACTTCAGGAAACAACCTAAGCTTTTCATATATTGATATATGAAACTATATGTATACACACGCCTCTCAAAACGTATTTGCACACACAGACATATACAAAACATGTGTACATGTGCACATATATACATGCTAAATTCTTATTTTTTCTACCAGCATTAGCTCCCATGTAAACCTAATTCCACCTCATAAGTGGATTTTTGGGGGAGAAGTCTACAGATATTTTTCCTTAATAGTTATCATTAGTTATTTACTTTCCTGTTACAACATATGTCCCAAGTGTATACTGTAGACACTTTAATAGCAACACAAATACAGTTATCTTACCAATAAATACTTTATTATTGTTGGAACCACTGCAAGGTTTTGCTGTATTTCCATGTTGGAGTATTCAGCTAATACTAATATGAAGCATACTCTATCTCATATATTCGTTACACAAGTATTTATTCAGGGTCTGACTCTGCTTTTTTTTCCAATTTGACTTCCCTTTTATTTTTATCCTTTCAATTTTCCACTTTATTTTCCAAAATCCACACTGACATTAAGTGAAAGTGAAATACAAGTTGCGTGGATTTTTTCCCCCTATTTTTACATGCCTGCCAGAAAACTTCAGAAGTCAAAAGGTTCTCATTAGAATTTACACTTTGCTTGTGAAAACACTTAAGCAGTAGAGCTTCTTTTTGGCAGGAAACATTGGCAAGATTTGACCAATTTCTTGTACATAAGTCTGTCCTGTACAAACAAATATACACCTCAAAAGAAGAAATTCAAATGTAACGATTGAAAACAAGTCATAAATTGAACCACCACAGATAACGCACAAATCCAAATTGCTTCAGGAAAGCCACTACTCAGAGAATACTCAATTTAAGCTATGTTCCAGGCACGATCAGAATTTTCCTCTTCTCATACTTCTGCATTTCTATTTGCACAGAGCTTACAAACTAAGCAAAACTGCATTTGCTATAAGATTCAAAACACCACCAAAGCAGTGTAAGTAAGCAGCAGCTGGCAGAGCAAGACCACGAGTCTATTCAAAATTTCAGAAGTAGTCTTGTATAGTTAGTTCTAAGTTTGGTCAGTTTTGCCCATTTTTATTGATATAATTTTCAGCTAAACTATTACATGACTAAGCTGCTTCCTAATTCACATAAAGATTTATTATTTCAGTAAAGAACTTCTTGTACTTTGGTAACAAACTGTATTTAGGCCAAGGTGCTCAAATGCTGACTAATTCACTATTTTCAGCCCAGAGAACACATTACCCGATGCAATTTTAATCACTGCTTTCTAAAAAACTACTGCAGCCTCTCCCTATCATATGCCTATACTCATATTTAACATCAGTGAAATACAGGTGTCACCAATGGTCAAAATGCACACAAGCATATGATGGGAAATGCTCACACTTTAACCAAGTAACAAATACACCTGTGTCTACACTAAGAGGTGTCAAAAGGCACAGCCGTAATGGACTATGTGGGGATGCCATGAAAAATTAAGCTTGCTTTAAAAACAGATGCATTATAAAAATCAGGTTGAAAGCTATTTCAAAGAGGTAAACAGGTGGTTTAACTTTCAAATTAATATTCCAGCAGTAGGGATTATTTAAATCCAAAAAAAAGAGCAGTGATCTGGCCTTCAGGAAATGGAAACAGTTATGTGATCTTGATTTAAAGGAAAAAAACCCAAACAACAAAAAACCCACAAAACACCAAAAACCAGTAACTGCATGCTTGCAGTATATGCCAAATAATAATTATTCACATGAAATTAAGAATTTGATATCCCTTAATAATGATTAAATATTAAATTCAAATATTCAAAGTTAAGAGTTGAAGTTCATACAGAATTGAATATTTTAAACTGAGAATTCTACCCCACCAGCATAGTATTATTTATACAGTTGGAAGAGTAATATAAACTAACTTCATACAGTTTCTCTTCTGAGCTTTTATTATCAGAGGTTTCTCTTTCTTTACATGCAGGGTTTTTCCACAGTTATTACCTCAATACCAGTGAAACCAGACTAACTTAAAGGAGGACAGTTAAATGGAAGCCTAACATCCACATGATTCTAATAATGTACAATTAAGCCTTGTAGTTGCTACCTTTGCGGTAAACCTGCAAATTCTTGGTTTTGTCACTAATTGAGTATTTTCAAGATCGACAGTCTATAACAATTCTGTAATTGTAAAGGTATTAATTTTAGGTGTGCTGTACTTGCAGTTATTCTTCAATTCTGCAAAGTGCCTGTTCAAGGTAAAGCATTTGGACAAGCATTGCTGATGACAGTACTCTTCCCACAAACTGCATCTAAATCAAATATATTTAAGTGTGCAAGTGCATGCTTGCAAGTGCAAAAATTACTCTAAGTGCCAATATCAAGAGAGTATTAATTACAACACAGTTCAAGAATTGTTAACAAGCGACAGAAGTAAAATACTATTCGTTGTAAAAATACCACTACTATTTAATTAAAATAAATTCTGTTAATAATGCACAAAACTTAGTAATACGTTACCTTTTGCATGCACATGTCAGCTATTATGGACAGAGGTATTGTAAGGCTTAGCGCAAGTGTGCCTATCAGTGATGAGGTAAGAAAGCAGCCCCTAAAGAATAATTAAAATTATTATAATTAATAAAAAAATAATAATAAGAGGCCTTATTATAAATAATAATAATAATGAGGTCTTATATAAAAGACAACTAAAATAATACATCAAACTGCAGAAGACATTTGATCAAGCTTAACAGTTAGTCATTGTTTAATAATCACAAATTGAGATATCCACACTCTGTCATAAATCTGTAAAACTACATAAAGTTCTTAACTAGACTATTGATGTCTTCTGGAGTGAGGTTTAATTCCCATACAAACTCAGTGATATGATGGAAAATTCACTACTTCACATGTAGTGACTTCACCTAGAAAAATCTGCATTTTGTTTCCATTTTGAAATTTTAATACCAGCTTATAGCAATTAAATCTGTTTTGCCCCAGTCTGGTTAATTAGAAAAAGAAAGGTTATTGATGTCTAGAAAGCCTACCTAAAAAGAGATACATCTTTTACAAATACACAAATTCTTAAATTAACAGACTGTGCTTTTTAAATCTCACTCTAAAATACACCCTTGAAATAATTCTTTGGAGTCCCAGTAAGACATTCTACATTACTGCATCCTACAAGTGGTCTCGTATTTCCTAAGCAGGAACAAAGTCTTCTCTAAGTCTTTTTTTAAAAAAAAAAAAAAAGAGAGAGAACCTAAAAGTATACATAGGACAGACCTAAGAGCTCTTGAGATCTTCGGCATTTCAATATAAACCGAAGGCTCTCCACATAAAACATGACCAGCCTGAGCCATTTTGATACCAAGTGAAGAGCATAACATCTGATATAAAAAAACTGTAATTCCCACTTCATGACTGACCAAGTCAAAACTTGCCAAGCATAGTGAGGCTTGTTAGCAAATACTCCTCTATGAAGTTGCCTATCCTACCATATGAAGAACATAAATACAAGGGGGTATCCACCCAATTCAAATCAGTAATGCCCACTACTGAGTCACCCTCTTATTTCAAATGCATCTAGAATTAATTTTTTTGTAAAGATAAAGGCAATTCTCATCCTTGGCAAGCACTGAAAACACTACCAGCTATGCCTTTTTTTTGTGGAACTGCAATCAGTTCTGCCCACAACTAATTTTAAAGAAGGAAAATCCTGTAGTTAAAAGTTCCATTACAATTCTGAAATTTGGTTTTTACCTACTCAACCTTTATTCTGGCTACTGTAAAAACAGATGCAGCATCACTGAAACTATATTAATGAAATGTGATTCACTGAAGAAAATGCTATTCACCTCAAGTAAGTTTGTTAACACCTTTTAAAGACAAAGATTTGAACACACATTTGGAAAACATTTTCTAGAACACTACTTCATGCATGTATTTCTCTAATTAAACTAAAAGACTAGTCTCAAACCAAGTCATTAAGTTCTTCCATAGCAATGACTTTCAGCCAAGCAAGAATTACCAGTTCAGATATTTGTAATCACTTTGTTCTGTCTCTTTAAAACAAAGAAAAAATGTACGCAGATGAGAAACAGAAAGGAAACAAAGCATATAAAACATTTTTCACAATGAGGTGAAACCCTGGCACAGGTTGCCCAGAGAGGGGGAAGATGCCCCATCCCTGGAAACATCCCAGATCAGGTTGGACAGGGCTCTGAGCAACCTGCTCTAGTTGAAGATGTCCCTGCTCATTGCAGGGGGGTTGGATGAGGTGACCTTTAAAGGTCCCTTTCAACCCAAACTATGCTATGATTCTATGACTTTAGATGCTCTGTGTTTTTGCGAACTTCCTCCCCAATATTCTAAACCCCCTTCTATGCCATAAGAGAATACTTCTGTACCCCTGCACTGACTACTTTTGAATTAGAACCAACCTGTCTACCAGAACACCATAAATGAATAAATGGTACAGAATCCAATAAAAACTTATCAGCATGTTTAAAAAAAAAAAAAATTAAGTAAGACTCACAACTACCACTACATTATTTAGTTGGCATTATGTGGTTGGGTGAAGTAAACAAGTATGTTAAATGATATTTACTTCCAAAGAAAGAGTAGAGGACCATACTAGTGGCACACTGGACAGGTAAAAGGATGATGCCAGCACCTCTGAAATTAGTCCTAGTCCAAAATTGGAGGGAAAATAAAAATAGTTCTTTAATTCACTGGATTATCATTCTGAGTAGTTACACAAATAGCATGTATATAAAAAAGTCTGTGCCCACCAAGGTACCTCACCCTGTGCTAGTACTTGATTTTGGGACAAGAGCAAAGTTTGGGTTTTTTGGCTTTTATTTTTTTATGTTGCCTATGTTGAAATTTCTTTAATCTTTCTGTCAACTGATACTGTAGTCCAATCTTAAAGGATGGCAGTAACATAAAAAAAATTTCTATCAATAAACAAACTAAATTACAAAGGCACATATGCTGCAATGCATTTATAACTAGGACTGGTGTAAGAGTTTGGCAATAAAAAAAAAGTCATTATTAAATTTCCTAAATAACTTTAAACTTGATCTGAAAACAAACAAAAAAACATCCAAAAAATGGTTTTCATAGAACTCCACCTAGATTTTTTTTTTTTAGTACTGTCATGAACTTAGGATGATAGGATTACAGATTTCTCTGTTTCAGAGTAGGTATCCCATGAGGTTTTCCAGTCTCTCTACCACAGAGCTGAGAGGCTGAATGCCAAGGGTTCTCAGGCAAAAGCTCACAAAGCTGCCACACCTATTCAAAATGTAGCACTGAAACTGACCAACTGCATGGCATTGGAAGCATGTCTTTTTAGAAATTCTTCCTTGGTGTTCTTAGAATAAAATAGGACTTTTCAACTTGTAGAATTTTCTGTTACTCCCCTATTTTAACCTAATACTGGCCCAGAAGAAACTCAATTCTCTAATGCTGTGAACACTGACTTACCAAACAGTTCTCTAATAACACTGTCCTTCTAGCAGCTATACAAAGGTTTAAGCCTGCTACAGCTTTTGAGCCACTCATCTAGAAGTCTTATGTTCAATCCTCTGTTACCAACCTACCCAGACTACCACATAAATTAAATTAAACAAAAGCTAGGCTATGAATTTCCGTATCTTCACGATTAATGCATTCTAATGAGATTTAGTTCATTAAGTCTTTGAATATTAAAACAAACATGTCACCTATAGAATACTACACTCTGACTCTTTTCCAAGGCACAAGGCCTTGGAAACTAAAGAACCGTTAAAACAGAAACTCACGCTCTCTTATTACTCTTTATACCACAAAGTCTTTTCATCTCAAAATGTTATTTCTAGAATGAGTTAAGCACACAGTATCTTAATAAATACTACAAGACCACATCACCTGTTTTTTCAAGTTAGCTGTTGCTCTTAAGCAGGACATTGTGACATGATGGATGACACTCGAACTGCATAGATGGACAGAAAAAAAGAAGGGGGGGAGGGGCAAAAAAACCCTACCTAGGCAAACTGACATCTCAACATTTGAAAACACAGGTAAGACAATGTATGTGAAATATATACAAAGCATATAGTACGTACCACAGCCAGAGGAACTCTGACAGCACTGTTCCAATAAGGCCATTAATGACAATGCACATCCATATCAGTTTGTTGGGAAACTCAAACGCTTCAAACCCAGTATAATGAAGCAAGAAAAACCCTGGCCACAGCAGCAACAGATTAAATAGCCCTACAAAACCTGAGTATGAAAACAGTATTAAGTAAATCACAATAAATATTCAACGTAACTAAAATCTCAGATAAATCCTGCTATTTTGACAAAATTCTTACATAAAAGCAGCAACAAAGCATGTTTTGTTACAAAGCAGTATTTAAAATATTTCAAAGGAAAGGCTCATAAGAAACTTTGCCTGAAATTCACAATTACATCAGATATTTACAGGTTTATAATTGGGGAAAAAAAAAATTTCCATTGAGTCCAAAGGGACTGTCTGCATTCCTAGTGTTATCTTTCATTGCTAAGACTGTAAACAAGAAACAATTCACACAACCAGTCTCTAAAGTACTCATAACCACGGGAACAATAGGCTTTCTCTCCTTCCTTGACTCTTCCGAGCCCCTTTACCACTCATATACAGTTCAATGCCTGAAAGCAAACAATTTACCCACATACTGAATGAAAACTTTCAATAGAGATATTTTTAGTCTTACCAAAGAACATTGGTATGTCAAGTTTATCTTCTCTATCTACTTTCCTTTTTATCATTACTATGTACACAGCATACAGCATTGCTCCTACAAGAGACCAAAGGGAACCTGTAAAGATGAAAAAAAAAAAAAAAACCAAAACACATAAGACATGACAAACATGTTATGCACAGTAGGATCAACTCTCCTAAACATGCACCTATTATAAAACTGTCAGAGATAAAAAAAATATTATGGAATCCATTACTATATGAAACACATGGAAAAATGCAGAAAGCTCAAAAATGTAAATACATTCCCCATTAAGCTATATACATGGCGGGGGGAGGGGGGAATTCATCATGAATGTCCAGTTTCAGAAGTTGAAACTAAAAAGTCAGATTGTAAACCGCTACATGAGTAAGAAATATATAGCTTGCTATATGACCTGCTGAGTATTGTCAAAAGATAGTACTCATCACTGCATATTCTAGGATTAAAAAAAAAAAAAAAAAGGTAAATACCTATTGTATCTTTTCCAGCAGATTTCTCAGATCCAGAAAGGTTAACAAGTACCACACCACCAATGCTAGCAAAAGAGAAGAAATGCAAAATGCTACTTAAACCCAAGTACTTTTTTACAAAGACAGAAAAAAAGGGGGAGAAAAAAAATAGAGTTCTATCTTTAGGTATTTTTAGTTAACCAAAACCCACTTTTGGCAAAGCCAGAAAGAGTTCTCTATTGCTAAGGCCTGATCCTAGGCTAAGAAACAAACAAATCAACCCACTTTTAACTTCCCTGAACAAAGCACCAGGCATTTAATGAAACAGCCTGACAACACGGAATGTCAAGCCTCTTCCTTTTTCTCTTCTACACAAAAATAGAGAAAGAAAATAAGTTCACATATTTCCAACAGAAAGCTGTTTAATCTAATTTCTTATAGGAGCACGAGACTTAGTAGCTGTTCATAGAATAGTTTGGGTTGGAAGGGACCTTTAAAGGTCATTTAGTCCAACCTCCCTTCATGATATGAAGTATTTAAAAAGACTTAATTCATTTGCCCAATTTATCTGTGAAACAAGGATTTTTTTTAAAAAGTGAAGCCTATAATATATTGTCACAGATACCATAGGTATAGTAGGTATAATTATCTTCTCACTGTACCAGGGACGTTTTGATCAAGTATTCCATCCCATTATCTTACCTTAAAATAACAGCTAATAATTTGGACAGGGTAAACCTATCTCCACTGTTACTGGGAAAGACTGCAGCTAAGATTAAAGTAAAAAGCCCTGCAAGAGAAATTAAGAACAGTTTACATAATCAAGTTTTTCTACTAGTTTGTTCAGAAAACTGTACAGAAATTTTCTTCCTTATATTTCACATACTTGTTTTAAAACTACTTGAACTCAGCATCCATAATTTTAATCGGAACTATTAAGAAACTAACATCTCGTGATGGGAGTCCTCAGATGACCAAAGACATGGCTCAACTTTGAGAAAGGTTAGACATACTAACAAAATAAACTGCAATAAGCCTAAAAGTCAGTGGGGGAAAAAAATAATAATCACATAATTATGCTTTCATAAAACCTGTAAAGCAAGAGGTATACATAATATTTAGGTGGTTCAAATTCTTTACCCCTAAAACCATTTTTTAAAAAACCCCCAATAATTAGCAAGATGACTCTGAATTGTATCTATTTTCGTAAAAAGTTACACCATCTTCCCTTCAAACTCCCAATACACCTCCTTAATACACAGACATAACCACAGAAGTACACACACATGAACTTGAAAAGCAAGAAACAGGGGAATCATGAAGATGGCTTAAATCCATGCAATTACATAATGAAATTTTTAAATGCACATATTCAATCGCTTTAAGCCTTACAATTCCTGCGAAACGACACATAAATCATTGCACAAGTCCATTGTAACCAAAGAGATTTTTATGTTATAAACAGCCTTATAATGTACATCTGATGGTGTAAATAAAACTTACCAGAGGTTGAAGACAAGATATTAACTATGGCAACTTGGGTATCCGACAGAGCTTCTTGGTAAGAGAAATTTGCCAAGAACCACTGGGGTAAAATAAAAATAATTTTGTGATTATATAGATAGCAACAGCCGAGTTTAAGTTTATCAGTGCAATAAAATCCTACTTAAAGAAAACCCAACTATTTGTCCAAAACTAAAATCAGAAGAAGACTTTTACCTCAAATAGATTTCTAACTTCTATTGAAGTGGCAGGTACATTAAAAGACAGAGGCAAAATTAGAACTGGCCCAAAACAACCACAGTCAACTACGTGTTTAATAACATACTTCAGAACTTAACCAAATAATTAAAATGAAATTATAATAGCTATTCTATAGTAACTGAAGGTATTTTTAACTTGTTTTGCAAGTGCTTCAAAACGATTACCACACAAGGGCTGCAAAGAAATTTCAGGGATACATGGGACATTAGTCAGCCTAATAAGTTTTTTTACAGTACTTAAAACAGGCACACATCATCACCCTAAAAAACAAGCATCATTTACATTCAATACCTAAAAAATATTTTGGAATGATTCATGACTGAATTCCTTTGTAAGTATAAAAAAAAAAAGGGCAAGTGTTTTATCATTTCTTGATTGATCTCTCATTAATGAGATCTCAGATATACCCCCAGGAAAATTACCATTCTGTAAAGTCTTAGGTGGAAATACTTATACTGTCCAAGAAGAAATACACATACATGCCAGTACTAGCACCATTCATGAACAGCATACAGCATTTGTTTTGAACATAAGGACTCTACCCTAGAAAATCTGCACGTGTGTATGTATGGAAATATACTCAAGACACAAAGAATTTTAAGTAATTTTCTAAAAAGTTATTTCATCCATCCAAAATCATTAATGAGTGGCTTATTATTCTCTTGCTGCTGTGTATACATTCTTTATGTATACACACATAAAAAATTACATCACCATTTTCTGGTCTATGTATTAACTTTTTTATTATGATTTTTAAAGAGCACAGCTTCCTGAGGAAAAGCTGTGGTGGGTACACACTACATAGAACCTATTCAGAAGTATTGGTGAAGCTACTTCTAGAAAAGCTATCACTGATCTGCTGTCTGCAGTTTTACTGTCTCTCAAAAATCCTGCCATGATTAACTCTCTCTCCCCATAGGACTGAGGCATGGTGCAGAAACAGCAGCAACCAACAGATTCATAAATAAATCTTGCAGCCCTCAACAGAGGTGAAGAACAATTAACTATCTTCTCTCCAAACATTCTTCTTCTGGAGGGCACAATGCCACAGCGAAGCGTAAGATGGTACTCTTCCTGTGATGGCCCAGAAAGAAGCCATAGTGACATTCACCCATTTTGTGCAGTCTCACTGTTAACAGCTGTTAACAGCCTGTATACATGTAATGCCAGATTTTGCTGTACCAAACATACCCAACATTGCACAATGTGGCACAACAGCATGGCATATCTTACAACTGACCTTACAGGTAACTACACACCCAGGATTTCTTTTTATTATCCTCCCTTTAAGAAGTTGCACCTTCATGTCCAGCACATGAGAAAGGTTTTACTTATAGTATATTTATAACATAAGGCATAAAGAATACAAGTAATTTCAGTACTGTTTCACTATTATTATACAAGTTTTAATCCCATCTATATTTAAGTTTTCTGAAAGAATGGAACACATACCACAAAGCAAAAGAAAAAGCTAATTTTTGCCACTTGAGTTGCAGTGAGTTTTCCTACAGTTTTTAATATTGATTCCTGCTCCTTAACCGTTGGATATGACATACGAGACAACTTTGCTTCTAATGCATGGCTTGATGGGAGTTGTCGAATCTCCATAATATTACTGAACCTTACACGAGGCTTTTTGGGAGCTTAAGAGAAGAAGGAAAAAAAGAGAAAAAAAAAAAAGGCTGCATATTATCATTAAACTTTTCAAGTCAATACAATATGCAAATAAAACTATGATGTTCTAGTATGGCATTGATTACAATACTTCACAAATAATAACAGGTTTTTATCCAAATACAAGACATGACATTATTTTTATTTATTAAATTAGTATTTTGCTATTTGATAGCCCACTAATAAGAATAAGCACAATTATTGCTTTCAATCAGTACAGTTGTCCATCCACAAAAACCTCACTGAAAAGCACCATCCCTCCTCCCTGTCAAAAAAAATCCCCACAGTGTAACAACAAATTTTTAGGTAGAAATTACTCTGTATTGATAAATATTACATGTAAGTTTTTCTTTAATTTTTTAATAGTCAAACAGTCAAAAACCACACATAACTATAGCCAACTGCAAGGACAGTGTTTCATTCAGAGGATGAGAGGGTCCAACAGACCTCAAAGCTTAGCAGAGATCATAAGGTCACTTGCTCATTTGAAATCCACCCTCTTAACTCATCTCGCAAACCAGGATCAGATTTTATTTATAAGGGTATTGTAAGTATCATTAGTTTCCTGTGTAAACAAAACATTATATGCCACATACTTATATAGCCTAATTCAACATGAAACAACATCGAATTTCCTGAAAAAAGTAAAGGGCAAAGCTACAGCTCAAACAGCCCTGAAGTGATTGGTGCATGTTATCACAGGACAGCAGAGCCTACCAAAGCAGTTCTGCCCATGTGCCATCCAGAAATTAACAGAGATTTCCCCTTTTATAAACAGGGACTCTCTTGCTGAGGATCAGATAATTGGATTCTTTGACAGCCAACTTTTCTATAATTGTCTGGGACAGTTTAGGCCCATTTCAGCTACTATCACAAGATAGTGAGGCTTAAGTAAAATCAGAATGCACGTAGACTGTTAAAATTCTTACTTTGACCGCTTTGCTCCTGCTCTAAAAAGGACAATAGCTCGTTTTTCCAGAGGCTGACTCACTGCTGCTGGTCATACAAGCCCAGAAGGAAAGAATCACAAGTACTGAACCCAGATGGTCCCTTGAGATAAACATAGGCTGGATCTGTAGTGACCAAGAAAGGTAAACTGAACGATAGGCCTATGTTTTCTCTACCTGAAAGTAAATATATGAGACTGCAATTCATGCAATAAGAGATTTAAGGAAAGGGGGAAAAAAAAAAAAAATATGAAAAAAGGAGGGGAGGAAGGCAAGTCCTGCAACATGACAGCAATTATACCAACGAAGAGGAAAGTAATTCATTCACCAAAGAACTAGCATTTCAGCATTCCAAAAGTCTTTACTCACTTTTCTCTGCATCACTATTATTACTGCCATTTTTTTCAGGTGGCAAATCATGAAACTTTACAGGAACATATAAAGGTTCACTCTGAAATGAATAAGTATAAGTAAAAATACAATTAAGCAGGATATTTAAATTATAAGCAGTAGAATTAATCTAGCAAATTAAAAAACTAAACAAACAAAAGCTTGGTGACCATCAAGAGAATCAAATTTAACAAAGTGGTTTTGCACACAGTGGATAGGCTTATCAAAAGTGTTCATACATAATCCATATTTTATGTTAAACATATTGGTAAAAATGCAGTACTCAAAAATAACTGTGTGCTTTTGTGTATATCCTCATGAACACAAAACTCATCCCCAGAAAATTCAAACCTACTGATTTAAAAAAAAAAAAAAAAAAGAAAACAACACCCTCATCAAAATCACAGATATTTCTTTAGATCTATAGCTTCTACCCAAATGATAAACCAGAAACATAAAATACAGAATACACATACAAAGATGAATACATACTCATTTTCCTCCCATGACCCTACAAGCTCATGAACTAGAACTAGAAGTCAAAAAACTTTGGTAAAGAAACTCCAATATTTAAGGCACTTAGCAGACATTTTAATTGCTTAAAATACTTCTAACAAGACATTTTAAACCAGCAGCTTAAAGCTTAAGTTAAGAAACTGTAAGAGTGAAGTAATGAAAAAGATCTGGTAGCTGCATTTTCATTAGGCTCCTTATTTAGGCTCCTACTTTTGGTCCAGAATTTTTGTGGATGTTTCAATTAATGCAAAATTGTCCAAGTTTAACAATGAATCCTGCTTCTAGAGTTAGATCATCTTAATGAATTGAGCAGACTAAGAAGATTGTATTCCCAAATGTAGATAAACGAAGTGGGAAAAAAAAACCCCAAAGAATGAAATCGAGAATACTTCTGAAAAATCTCTCTTCCACTCCCTATTCAGTATAAAATACCCATGTGGTCATTTGTCAACACTCAATTGCCTCCCCCTACTCTATTAGAGAGATGGTACAAATTTTAACAGTACTGTGTTTTGGATACATTTCTGCATGTGGCCTCTGATTTAGGTATGCCGATTAAGCAACCTGTGATCAACAGAGGCATAACAAACTGTCATTTATGGATGATGAAAATCATAAAAATGCTACCTGGCAATGCAGCTTATCAGCAGAATACCTGTACTGACATTTGATTTGGTAAACAGTAGTCACTCCATCCACTGGAAGGAAGCAAGCAGTCCACTTCTCTTTCAAAATGCAATGCAGGATCAAAGTATATAAGATACTCAAATAACTGAATGATCCCGTTGTGGATTTTAGTCTTGCAAACTGTTTGGCTTTACCACTAGCTCTCCACATTTTGCTTTGGCAGCTTCCGAGATGAATATGTAAAGGCTTCCTTTGTACGACATAAATATTTCTTTCACAAACTATTACAGAAACATTCAAGTAAGTGTTCTATTGAGTTGAGAACCTGTATTTATCATAACAAGCAATGTCATTATTTGCAGCATTTATTAGTAACATGTAAGTTACCAAGCCCCTTTGCCAAAAACTGTTACATTTAAGACCATTATATTTTAAAAACATTAAGTCAGGATAATGGTGTTGTGTTACTATAAAGCATTGACCTCCACAAATTAAGGCACTTACCAGAGAACTGTTTACAGTGTTATCTGTTGTACAAGCAGCAAAATAACCTTCAGCATCTGCAAACTAATTACAGAACCTTAAATGCAACAATCTATCAAGGCAGAGTTATTAATAACTGAATTTTTTGAGAATAAGTTTTTTAATGCCCTTTTTCATATTTCTATTATAATTCCCTCTCTCTCTCCAGCCCTGCTCCCCAATAAACAAGAGGGCTTACAAACTCAGTAAATTTCAGCAATTCTGTGTACCTCTTGGAGAACCCCACTGAATTCAACTAGACAGGTATCAATGCAGGATCAGGCTGTTTGAATGCCAAAACCTGTAAAGTTCAGCATTAGCACAACATGCTTCACTAAATTATTGTGCATGTATTAACAAAAAGTCTCTTGTTTCTTCATTTTATTGAGGCAAAGTTCCTTTGCATAAAAACCTGGAACTCTGCCTCAGTTTTAAGACGACTTAAATTAGGATGAGGTCAAGTATCATTTTTCCTCTTCCTTTCTGCATCCTAACAAGCACTACTACCCCTGTTCCCTGACCTGCAGCTTGCTGTTCTACCATGCTGGTAAGAAATCTATTAAACAAAGCCTCTAATGTGGAAGATGTCTTAAAAGTAAGGTATAAGTGTTCACCTATGCAATCATTATTGAAAGAAAAATCTATAAATTTATAATTTTGGTTCCAGATTAATAAACACAAGACATTTTAAAGGCACTTGTAATAATTATACAGTTGAATATTTAACTAAACTCCTTATGGAGAAAAAAAACCTAAAAAAACCCCAACCTTCTAACTGCATCCTACAGTCCTGTCTCTGCACTGTTCTTTTGAAACACGCTAACATCAAAAGTAATGGCTATTTCCTACAAATTATTTGAAATATCACTTTTTATAGGATTAGAAAGACAAAATAATGAGACTCCAGTAGTGGTGCCATGAGTGCCACACACAAAATGTGACAGATCGAGCACTGAGCACTCCTATTCATTGCCATCCAGTTCATATGAGTTCATATTATCTCTTTATTTGACATAGCACTGCCTGAAATTCAGTTGATCAACATAACCACTACAATTCACACTAACCAATAGCCCCTTACTCTACTCATCTGCTCAGATTAATAAATTTGGTCACTATAATTGCTCTGCACCACTAATCATCCTTTAGCATTTTCATCATCCTTATTTGTCATTTCTGCCAGTAAAGAATGTGTAAATTCTGTTTATTACCCGACTATCTTATGAAGATCCTGAACAGCATCAAGTCTAACACGTGTCATACTATACACAGACATTTGGTATTAAAGGTTGATCTAGCAAAACTTATTTCAAGATATCAACCAACTCTAAATGTTCCATGTGTTTAACAGAAGGTCCTTTTTTTTTTTTTTTTTTAAACAAAAAGGTTTCGTTTTTTGAGTTTTGGTTCTTTGTTTTTGTGTTTGTTTGTTGTTTTTTAAATAAAAATCATATTAATGTCATGTAATACTTAAATTTAAGCATGTTATGCCTACAATAGTCACTATCAGTGGAATCTAATATATCCAGAAGAACTGAAGTCAGTTCCTTTCATACAAACTATTTTCTACAAAGACATGTTGATTAACAGCATGTTCTTGGATCACATTTTCTGTTATTTTAATGTGAGAATAATATCAGGCCAAATGCCTTACTGCTTCCTGAGTCCTACTGTTCAGCATTCTGAAACACTGGCACAGAACAAGCACTCTTCCCAGCATCTCAATTTCCTTGGAAAAAAGTATGTATTTCTGTAATATGACAATAATTTAGACTCTAGCACAAACTATGCCTGGACAACAGAAGATCACTCGTGCATAAAAGCTATAAAAATATAATATTAACAGCAACAAAAACATAATTCTACCACCTTTCCTAAATATAAATTTAAAAACCTCACAACCTCTCAGCAAATAGTTCATGGTTCTGCCAGAGACAGAAAGAGTCAGTAATAAAAATCAACTACAAAGTTCAAATGCTGATTCCATTGGTTACAGATGCTGGGGAAGTAAAAGGGAACGAACAGCCAACAGTGATGAGGCTCATAAACTCTTCCTAAAAAGAACTATCCTCTGCAACTGCCCAAGATAGAATACCAGGTTAGATGGGCCAATGGTCTGGCCCAGCAGAGTATTTCTTATGATTCCTGACACATTTCATATCATTTTTTCCTTTCTTTTCTTCCTCTCACAAGACTACTATTATGATTGCCACGTCTTCCCGTGTCGTGATTCAGTTTATAATTGCTCTTCTGAAAGCCCTATTTCACAAATATGTAATCTTTGTTTTTCTCTAGTCCCTATTTATAGTTTTTTTCCGTACAAACTTCAACAAATAGCAAAACATTTACAGAGTTAAAATACTTACAAAAGCTGCATGCCTTCCACGAAACCCACGAGTACACTGTTGCCTCCACGGTTTCCAAACAATAAATCCCAAGAGGTATAGAACAAACATGGATGTTTTTGCAAATGTACTGAAAAAAGGTTTGTTGTACTTTGTAAAAACATACTGTGGAAAGAAAATAATTGCAGTATACAAAATTACCAATTAGGTGAGAATTCAAAAAATGAATGAACAGGTTTAAGTATATAGTCCAGAACTGTCTGGTTCCCAAAACGACAATGCTGCGAGTATTGGCACATATGACCAAAAGACACAAGTGGCCTTACCTATTCTCCCAAGCTATTTTAAATGCCAACAAGAAGGCATTAAGCCATTTTCTAAGAAACAATGCCACCAGAGAAAAGCTACTTATTACTTGTACCTAACCAAGCAAGATACTCATATGCCACTGAACTTAAACAGGACTGAAAATATATTTACATCCAGATATTTTCTAAATGAAAGACCACTTTTATAAGCAATAGCAAAGTAACCTCCTCTAATTTGTGATTACTATAAGTAACATTTCAGTATCAATAGTGATTCCACCAGCTCACTGGAAAAAAATGTTATATTAATATAACAGCATGTTAAGCACAAACATTTTTATGTGCTTAGTTTCAAAACTGATATAGAACATAACAACTTAATGATAGTTCACAAACCTGAATTTGACAAGAATTTATTAAAAACTCCATTTCCATTGCTAAAGCTCTGTTTTAAGTCCTAAAACTTAACATGAAGAAATTACCAAAAATTACCAGATCAATTTCAAAATGGTGAATATATGAACTACATTATGACAAACTTGTCTGCAATTATAGGGCTTAAACTCCACAACCCAAGTCCTTTGGTCCTAGACTTCTAGATGTTCTGAACTATAATCTACCATACCACCTAGCCTACAATGTTGTAGCTCATTTACTACTTTTCGGGAAACATATGGGTTTTATTTTAATCAATATGGCAATAAACAAAATTAACTCCCTAATTACAGTACATATTTGTGAGCTTATGTTGTTTAACTTTAAACTCATCAGTAACACCTCCTGTCTTGAAAGCAACGGCCACCAAGCTGAGCTTGTCTGTGACTTTTAGTGGATACAGGTTAGTTCACTAACCCAAAAGGGTATCATCTTCCCCATACTGAAAAGGTGGTTAAACACTACAATAGAACATTCACTGAGTGTTCGAGTGACCATGTTTCTGCTGCATCTTTCTCTTAAATAGGCTTTTATTTTCCTTTTAAAGGTGGATGGAACAATACTTACAGAAGTGAGTTCTGAAGAGGCAACCCATATCACGTCAACGAGGAGAAGGATGACAATGCCTAGAGCCATTCGCCTACGCTGAGTGGATGAACTGCTCTGGGAGTTCATTCGATTCATGATAAAAACCCACACCATTTGTAACCTATTCAAGATTGATAAAGAAGTAAAACCCAAAAGATTATAAATGGTGACTGAAAAAAAAAAGAAAAAAAAGAGAAAAACAGTGGGGGCAAGTGTTTCATATATGTGAAATGGACCCAATGTACCAGGAAACACATTTGTATTTGTTAAAAAGCAGATCTTTCACAGATACAGTATGAGATTTTCAGAGACACTAGGGGCAATTAGAAAGTAAATCCAAACTTTTCAAGAATTTATCAACTGTTCTACCACTGAAGTAAGCAAAAGTAGGTGAAACATACAATGCCTTTTTGGTATTTCTATGCTATGAATTGTGCAAAATTTGAAACCACTTTATATTACTTATATCTCACTATCTTTGAGAGAACTCCTCAAGGAACTGAAATCTAATTTACCTTTATGGAGCAAATCCAGACTCTTCCAGTAAATAGAGGTGACCTGCTTTGCTAATACAGTTTGGTGAGTTTAAATTACACTTTGTTTTTGCCATGTGTCAACACACAAACACTTACTATCTTTTCATTATTCACAAATTGAGGGACACAGTGCCACAATGTCTTCAGTGAGGAAACTACATGATTTCTTTTTTCCAGACTAGCCTATTCCTCAGATTAAAGACTTAAATGCCCAGATGTGCACAAGTGCAGTTAAGATCACTACACTGTTTCCCACCTTTAACTCATGCCTCTCCTTTGTAGTACAGTCTCTGCCATGTTCAAATCTTGACACTTTTCCCTCCATTTCTCAAATGGCTTCTTTCCAAAGAAAAATCAACAGGTAGAGTTCCTGAATTATAATTATACCACTAGATCTATGCTGATATATTCCATACGTGGGCATCAGTTCTGGATAATTATTCTGCTTTTCTGTTCAAATGGTGGGATTGACAAAAGAAAGCAGAAGTCTATAAATAGGGAGGGGAAAAGTTACGAAAGACTCAGCAAGGAATGGCAGTTTATATTTGATATGGAATAAAGCAGAAGCTCTCAAAGACAGAATAAACACAGATACTATCTTAAACCTGAGTAAACTAACAGAAAGGGTTTTGTGCTTGAAAGCTTATAAGGGTATTTTCAGTTTTTATGAATTGGTCTAATAGATACTATATACTAAGATCCTACAAACTTTGGCTTCATTTTATTATGACTAATAGTCTACAAGCCATTATATTGTTATATTATGTATAGCATACAAATTGCTCATGTGTTCATGTAATATACAACAAAAAAAAATGGAAGCTGGGCATAAAAGAGTTCCAAAGGAGCTAGAAGGAAGAAATCTCACTCCTTGTCAGGCTACAGCACAACACATGAACAGTGGTAAGGTATACCAGAAATGGAAACCATTCCAGCCTTTCATCAGTTATGTGCTGCCCGCATTAAGGGGGAGAGGTAGCTGGAGACAGTAAGGAATTGCAGTAGCCTGATCAGTTTGACGTCTCTGCATCACATGTTCGCATCCCTAGCTCTTCTGTTCTCACCACAAACTGCTTCAAAGCATACAGCATGTATACACTGTGCATAGAGGTCATGCACAGAGATTGTACACATTCTGTAGCTGCTTGATATTGTACACTCAACTTGTCTACATCAGGCTTGTACAAATCCCTTGCTTGAAGATCCCTCAGCAAAGGATGCTAGAATTTCTAGTACTTCTTAGAGAAGAGGTTATATATGAAGTTATTCAGAGTGTAAATACACATTGCACCATTTCTTCTCTACCTATAAGCGGATTTTAAAATTCTAAATAAAAAGCCCATACTTATGCCTTGAAATTTTTTATGTGTTCCAGAAATAGCTGCTATTACTTTCTCATCTGACTACAAAGTATCTGTTCAACACTTCCCTGTACCTAACATAGCCCTTTGCTTGGTTCTTCCATAACAAGAAAAAAAGCTTAACAAAGAAGGGTGACTACAAAGACTTCATCATGCAACAAGATGCACCTTCAGTCTAGCAGATGACTAAAAAAATAACAAAGCAGCAATGCTAAAATGCCTATAATGTTCAGCAGAAAAACAGAACCCTATTGAAACTTACATACTAAGTTTTAGGGCAGAATTAACACCAGTACAGCTTAACACAGAATGGAAAGACAGAAACTACTATTTTGAGAAGTTTTAGACACAGAGACATTATCCCACTTACTGACAAAGCACTAGTATGCATGGATTTGTAATGAAATACAATTCTATACATTTCTTTACATTTGGCCTCTGTACATTGACAGCACTATGCTGACAAAAATGGACATAGAAAGAACAAGATTTACTTCTCTCATACATACCTTCCACAGTAACTGTAAAAGAACAAATAAAAAATGCTAACAAGCTTCACAAATCATGTCGAAGTGAAGACAGTCTCCTAAAAAGAAAAAAAAAAAAAAAAGTTTGAAAATTTGTGTGCAGGTGCATATTAAGCCCTTATCTTTGCAAAAGATTTTCTAAAATTTCAAGTTCAACAAGTGTCTGCCGCAGCTCAAGTCCTAAATGCTAGAGACATATAGATACAGAACCTTAAGAATCAGTCCACATCAAAAATGCTAGCAGGACAGCACTGAATTGCAAGAAAACAGGATTATTTACTATTTTTGATACTTCAAAAACCATGATCCCTTCCTTATTAATTGACTATAAAAGGCTCCCATGAGAAAGAAGCAGCTGCTGATGTTCAGTTCTAAATTTTTAAACTATGCAGAGAAAGGCCATATTTTTAAAGTCTACATTCCTAAGCAAAGAATTTAAATGTTAGAATTAGGAAGGCAGTGGAAGAGCATATATGCTCTTTGGCCTTAAAATAATCTAGAACGACATGACACCTCCACATTATTTCTTGTGGGAGCCACTATCTTTCCTTAATTTGATACAGTATTATTACTGTACACACAAATTAAAAAAACTACATAAAGCTTTTTTTATTTTAAGATCAGATCTCATAAAGACATTCAACAAAACCCACTTTAAAATTATTATATAGGGAAAG
>NW_010520504.1:39254-40747 GCF_000687285.1 Phaethon lepturus
GGACTTCAGAAAAAATGTTACACTGGACCAACTGGAAGCCCATCTAATCTGCAACTATTTGCAAATCCAGATGTACAAATACAAGGTGCTCCAAAAGAAGGCACAACAAAACTGGAACTGACACCCAAGAATAATAAAGCTGTAAATTTTATTATCCGGAAGTACTTGAATTTTTTTCTTTTCGTATTCATGTGAAACCTTGCTAAGCTCTGTTTTAATGATATCCTGTATCAACAGGAGTCATACCCTGTATTAATGAGTCACAAATTAACGCATAGAACAGACGTAGCAATAAGGGCAAAATACTCTAAATTTTGCCTTTGATTACATGTCAAACATAGCTAAAAGTTTATAAATTGTGAATATATAAACTGTGAATAGGAGGCAAATGTAAACTGATGCTTTTCACCTATTTCAAATTAGATTAAGAGGTAGACTATAAAGATGGACCATACAAGCCTATGATTCAGCCTCCACTGAACTCATCAAGATTTACACACTGCTTAGCATCCAGCAAGTTCAAGCTCTTTACTACACAGTTTACCAAATTACTGTAACTGGTTAAAAAAAATTGTGAAGATGTATTTTTAAGTCACAAGCATGTGATTATTTATCTTGTATACCACAAAGCTAGGCTCACTGTAGGTCCTGAACACCTATCTAGTTCAGTGCCCTAACATTCAAACAGTAGCTGCTGATCATTTTTTCTTACACTACCAACCTAGTTAGAGACTAAGATCAGTATCTCAGATAACCAAGACTTAAACCAGAAGACTTTTATCCATACAAAGCTCAAACAGTTTGTACATGCCTAATTTATGCACCCAAACTATAACAATACAAAAATAAATAGAAAGCAAAAAAGGTGCTCAAAAAGTCTTCTCTCCATGTACAGTAAACTGTGAATCGGATAAAAAAGATCACTAGGAGAAAGATACCATTCAGTTGCTTACTTTCAGACCCTACTTAATCCATATTAGCTATACTCAAGTAACCAGGTATAGAATTTGCACCTAAATTCAGTTATTATGCAAGACATATATCTTACCTTCTATCAGCATACAAGCTCTGCTGTGGGTTGTAATCCTGAACGGAGCCAAACACACAGAACCGTGTTCAATGCTTATTACCAATAATTAACCCATTTCAGGATAAGGGTAAAATTTTAGCCTATTAATATAACATCTGACACCTAAAATGAGAACTGTACAAGACACTTCTCTGGAAGAACATGGCTTCACCCTTAGAAAATATTTAATTCATCAAGTGCACAGAGTCAGGATAAATTTAAGCCATCAGAAGACATATAAGCTGAAACAGAAATGATGGTTTAAAAGTAAATACAATATTCTACACTATTAAATATAACAGAAAATTCAGCATATGTTTTTCTTTTGTTTCAGTTATTAGGAAATAGAAGTTATACAATGTGGAAAGCATATTTAGTATATCAGTTGAAATTTGACATTTCACAGAATCACAGAAACACTAGG
>NW_010520505.1:0-27037 GCF_000687285.1 Phaethon lepturus
CTAGTGATTCTGTGATTCTGATTCTGTGAACAAAGTCACATATCCCTTGGAATGTGATCTGTGAACTAAGGGTGGGAAGATAATAACTTTGGAAAGTCTAATGATTCAGATATAATTCCCTTAGAAGAAATTGACTGAGGCTGTTCTTAATCTTCACTGATATGTTAAAAATAGCTATTAATTTCAAATTTATTTTGAATCTACAGTCATCTACCATGCACACCCCCAATATATTTTATTTATAATTTCTTTATATGATTTATTTATAAGTTACATACATGTACTACTGAAGTTCTAATATTTTCTTCACACACCCCAATGGATTGTCTTGGTCACTCCTTAGGGTGCAAGCATCCTATTTTGAAAGTCACTGATCTAATGGTGGCTTGATGGAGTTGGATATCTCCTGCTGGATCTCTCTGAGGCAAATACAAACCAAACTAAACCGCCAAAAAGTTAGGATAATGATTTTTGGGTTTTTTTTGATAGCAAAAAGTATCCTAGGATAAGTGCCTAGTATAAATTACAAAATGTATGCTCATAGCATACAGGTAGGTGAGAAGAATAGTAGTGAGAAGTGTGATCTCTTTATACTGTTGGCTTGGCAGTACACTATCATCTATACAGATACTCCTCACTGCCCTTTCTGTTTGTCCTCCCTAGTGTAGACTAGGAAAGCTTTATTTAAGTATTATGAAGATTCGTTCTTTATGTATAAAGTATTCTGAGATCTTGAAGGAGGGGCAGAAGTGCTAAATATTATGCTATTTTCTTGTTCCACCAACTGTGTTACAGATAACTGTGACAAATATCAAAACATCATCCTCCTTAACCCTTTAGTGGGTTAACCCATTGCTTCCTCTGGAGATACCAGTATCATCTCCCAAGTTTCAGGCTGCCAGCTGGTCCCCCAGCCAGGGGTAGTCCTTTCAGCCGTAGTTCTTAAGCTAACCCTCAGAGGGGAGCATTGACATAGCTAAGACTCAGCTTCACTATGCTGTTAAATTTAATTAAAAAAAAAAAAGTTTGATGGATAGTCTTATGCTTAATTTGCTTCCTCTGCTCAGGATCTGTGATCCATTTGCTAACGATGAGATGACAAGAGCTCTGAAGATAGTGGATTTCTCTCATAGTCTAGATTTGAGATTACAGTCTCAAGTAAGCTTGCCTAACAGCTTTCCCATATCCCAGACCCCTCATGGACAACAGCTTCTGGCAAAAAGTTCTCTTCCTTATCAGGTGAGTCTCTATTTAGCAGGACATCTTAGTTGCTGTGTTTCCTTTACAAAATCTCTATTTTCTTAAGTTATGTTTTGCAAACTCTGTTGAAAGCTCTGATCAATAAATACTGAATAAAGAAGACTTTTCACCTTTGGCATTAAGCAAAGGCACTAACAGTGCTGTTGGAGTTGCTGTTGGAGTCACAGTGCCTGTGACTATTGTATTTATTTAGGAACATACAATAACACCAGAATTTTAGTTTTTGAAGTTTTCTTGCTTAGCAGGTCTCTGGAAGATTCTGATGCAAAGATTAAGTCAGACTTAAATGTGTAAAAACACCAACAGTAGAAATCTGTAGTGGATTGCAAAACTAGACAGAAGTTGAACTTTCTAATGTTTGTTGTGATTGCAGGTAGACTTGGTTGGCATTGCAGATATAGTCCATTTGATGCTGTTTGGGGATCATGTCCAGGTCTATCAAGAGAATTCCGTCTGGAAAATCAGCCAAAATCTATCAAAGTAAGTCCTTTTGCAGAGGAGGCTGCTGGGGAAGAACAGACTTCTAACTTCCTTTACAATGGAGCCATCTTCAAAACTTAGAACACAGAATTTAGTGCTGTTGTTGCCAAAAGCATTAGTTCTGTGGAGGCTTAAATTTTGAAGCTACTGCACTTGTTCATTGTATAGCAGCCTTAGTGCTGTGTAGGAGACAATTTTAAGCTGAATGTGAGCCTAACAGTCCAGTTAAGATGATTTTTGCTTTTTGCTTCCTTTGAGACCACACTGCTTTAGTCTCTCTGGTCACTTGATAGACCAAGCTTGGAGAAGTTTAGAAGTGGGTGGATGGTGAGGAAAAAAATTACATGGGCATGTTGCTTTATAAATGGAGATTATTTTGTTTTTCTGCTTTTTTTTAATTCTAGGCTTTTTTCATTGAAAGGCTACTAAGACACTGATGCCAGGGTTCTGTCTATAATAGTTGCAGAAACAGTATATGTGCACAAGAAGGAAAATAATTTAAAATTATAATTTAAGATGCGTGTGCAAGCAGCTTCTTTTTGGAAGTTGCTGTTTGTCCTTGGGTGTTAATTTCTACTGCTCTCTTTCAGCCACATGTTTTGGCTATAAGACTACTCTGCCTTCATCTACTGTTTTGTTTGTTCTTGGACTAAACACTTGCTCATTTTGTTAGTTACATCCTGCAGAATTTTCTGCCTTAGTGTTTCTTAAGGATTTTCCAGAGCTCTCTGCTCATGACAGAAATCATTGACAGATGTCTGCATTCAGGATCATGGTATATTAGCTACACTTGCTGTGTGGATGTACTTCTATAGCCGTTGCTTTAAGAAAACGTACTGGTTTTTCTACACAATCTGGGAGTTGTCCAGTTCCCTAGCAACCTGCATTACTTACACCGCCTAGTTTTGTTGTATTCAACCTGTGAAAAAAAATCTCATCATCTTAAGCTATGTACAGGGGAAAAATGCTTTTTTCTTTACTGGGCCTATACCTGTCTTTCAGCTACCGATACTAGTACTTACAAGGCTGTAGCAGGCTTCTGCGGAGTACTCACTATGCACGCCTTACTGTACCCTGTACCTTTTGTTTTTTCTTCAGAGGATCAACTTACAGGACTAGGCTGTGAGGAGCAGAATCACTGTGGGTGGGTGACTGCCATCTGAAGAGATGAATATCAATGATGTATAGGTTGGCAGTAAATAAGTATCTTACACTGCCTTTGTTTCAGAAATACTATTTAAAAAAGGGAAAAACGCAACTAAGTCATTAATGGAGTCTGGCTTTTGCTCTCTACTGACAGATATTCTAACATATCTTTGAGCTATGAAAGCCTGATCTGTTCTGAAAAATAAGACTCCTGTATATTAATTTCTATCAGAACATGATCTGTTTTTAACAATATTCTGTTGGGATAGAGGGACAGATTTCTGATAAGTGTTGCCTTATAGATTTTTTTTATTATTATTTAATTTTTTAATTCTACAAGAGATTAAATTGAGCTACTGCAGATGAAGCCACACAGGGTGTTGGGGACCTCATCAGGATTTGGGTATGGGGAAAATAGCAATAGCTGGCTGGAAGTGGAGCAGGAAGAACTGAGTAGCAGGTATAGTTAAGTCTGAGGATTAAGTCTGAAGGATAGGGCTGGCTGTTATGGGGAGTTTGGAGGGCAGGGCTCAATTGGAAAGGAATTTCAGTTAAAGCTGGGGATACTGGATTGAAAGAAGTAGGATACTGGGTAGAGGTAGAACTTGGAGGGAGACTTGGGTAGAAGGGGAGTGAGGCCTGTGAAGGGCTAGAGGAAACTAAGGAGGAAGAAGGTAAAGCCTGAGCATGAATTCCGTGCAGCTGGAATCAGGCTGTAACGGCTCATCATTCACTTGGGTACATCAGTTTATAACTTTGCTTTGGAGTTGGGAGTACAAAGAAGGAATTTCCATTTTCTACCCTGTCTTCTACTTTGCTTCTCAAAGTGTGATAGACTTATTATTCATCTTCTATACTTACTTTTCAACATCAAGAATTCCAATAAATGTTTATATAGGTGCTTTAGTTACATGTTATACTGAAGTCTTACATCGACAGTGTAAACAGGGTATTTCATTATGCAGCAATAAGGAATCTGCACTGAATTTTTTTTCATTCACATGTAGGTCTTTTAGTATGTCTGGCTCTTATTAATTGCTGAGGCTTCCTCCAGTCAATTTGGAGCTTTCAATAAAGTCTCAAATAATTTGACAAGCATGATTTTTCTTATTCAGCCACCAGAAGGGGGTGCACAATTAAGTACTTTCCTGTGAGAAGTACTTAATCGTGAGCTTTATTCTTTAAATACAGCCACGTGTGGCAGTGACACTTGCAACACCCATGAAGACACAGGATTCTTTCTCCTGGAGCTTTTAGTAGTTCTACTTTTCTTTTGTAAAGATCATGGTACTTCTTTCTGCTGAAAGTTCTATAAGTGACGTGGAAAGTGGGTTTGTTTTTTTTTGTTTGTTTGTTTCTTTGGGGGTTGGTTTGGGGTTTCTTTTCTGAGGCTTGTATTGACAGGATAACTTTCCTCAATGTTCTGAGAATTTAGGCAGTAAGAAATGGAAGAAGGCTTTTTAATAGAAGGCTGGCTGGTGTTAAATGCAACAACCCTGACCTCCTTATCTTAGGAAAGCTTTTAAAAAAGGACTTAATTATTTTTAAGTATTAAACAAATTTAAAGATAGTAGAATGACTAGTAGAGCCACTAATTTTACTAACAGTTCAACAAAATACCAAAGCAGTGGGGAATTGCAAGGCAAAGCACAAAATTGTTCTTCTAAGGCTAATGGCACTCAATAAAGCAGAACCCACCTAAAAGGTAATGAATGAATGCAAAACATTTCAATGTTACAATAAAGACTTCTGGAAAGGTAGAATGTGAATTCTGATCAAGTTTCTTTTTTCATCTTTGAGCATTACTATAAGGTTGACAACATGTTTTTCAGGGGAGGATGTTTTAGCATGTTACCGTTATTAAAGAATGTATTTGGAGATTTTTCAGTTCCAGGAGTGTTTTTAGTTTTTTCTATTTTCACTATAGTAGGAAACTTCCTCTGTGCAGGCTTATATACCTTGTTGAGGTAGTGTACAGAAGCTGTGTTTGAATTTTTAGGACTGTTTTTGTCGCTCGTAACTCCTTAGACATCCTTACCCAACATGTAACCTCCTCTGCTATGCTTCTTAGTTGTCTCAAGTCCATGAAGAAAATGGTCTCAAGTCTTGCTTTTTTTTGTTTTGTTAGGTTCTGTATGACTTCGTTATTTTAGAAATGTAGGAGTTACTAGTGTAATAGTAAGGGACAGATTCCTTCTGAGACTTATGGCTGCTGCTGTTTTATGAGTCACGTAAAGCGGAGGTAGATAATTTGTTCAAAAGCCAATGTAACTCCTAGCTTGAGGGAGGAAAGTGCTTCAGTAGTCAGAAGCAGTGTGGTCTATGGACTTCAGTGCAAGGCTGAAGAACAAAGGGTTAGCTCTGATAATCAGTTTCTGAGACTTTAATGAGTCACTTAACCTTTTTATTCATGTGGTGTGGGTATATCTGTGAGAGAGGGGATTTATTACTATTAATTGTCTTTGAAATGTTATCTATATGAGAACTCTAGCAGATGGAAGGCAGGGGAAAAAAAAGTAAGTAAAACGGGCTGTAAAGCACTCATTCTTTTGTATTTCTCTTGCAGCTTTCCTTTAATATTGATCTGTGAACTTAACTTGCAAATGGGGAAATAAGATTTACCTCTACCCCTTGTTCATGAAAGGAATCTGCCAACTTTGTTGGTTCAAAGAAAGTTCTTGATAACTCCTTTAATTAAGAAGTGCCGTGGCTCAGTGTGAATGGTGATAGCAGTCAGGTACACTAGAAGAGGTAACTGTAAAAATAGTAGTTTTGATAGACCTGTGGAACAGCCTGTCCAGAAGACTACTAGAGAAAGAGAAAGGGGCCCACACATATGAACTAACAATACATTCCTAGTTTTCCTTTACACTTACTTATGTGAGTGAAATAATAATTTCAGACTTGGTTCTCCCAGGGCGTTTAGTGCTGAATATAAATGGAAATCTTGACAGGCATGTCGTGTATGCATACTGTTTCACTGAAAACTGCTCTGTTTGTTTTAGGACTGTTGACAGTGATTTCTGGAGTAAACTTTTTGGGAGAATTCTGAATGCAGATGGTAAGTCCACAGTGCCTCTGCTGAGGGAGTTAAGAGAGGAAATAAGTGACATGTTTGACAGCTGTTTCCAAGAACGACTTTGTGAATCCTTAGCTGCACTGGGAGAAACTTTCCTCTTGGAGAACTTCCTGTAATTTCACAGAGGACAAATCCATTTTGTATTATAGAGAGGAATTTGTTGTTAACTTCTTTTATTTTCAAATGTAAGAATGAACAGTGATTGAAGCCGTTTCTGCAGTACTTCACACGGGACTTGCTAAAGAATGTTGATATCATCAATGCATAGATAACCTCCTAAGCCTGCTACATGAACTAGTCTGTGTCTGAACAGTTTGCCAGAGAAAGTTGGTAGTTATAACTGCCCCCTCCCCTTTTTGTATAGTTCCTTAAAAATGTGTTTAATAGCTAGTTCACACTGCAGTCTTTGAAACATCTTTGTCCTATGTTTAGTTGGTCTTTTAATCAGTGTTTCATCAATAAAGTTGTATTTTGATAGCAACTCTGTCACATTAAATGTTACTGTCAGATGGTTACAGAAGACTTGATCTGATATCCATGCTGGAGTGCTTCTGCCTGACTGGGAATTGCTTGTGGCTGCTAGATACAAAAGCCCCTCATTTGGTGGCAGCTTTCATAACTACACAGGAATTCCTGGACACTTGAACACAACTTGAATGATTCTACCTGGAATGTGCTCTCATGGATGATTGTCCTAAGAAAAAGTAGATAAAGTCATGAGTGAGAGAGATGCGTACTTAAATTTTTGCTTCTCAATGCAAGTGTTTTATTTACTTTTGCAAGGGCTAGAGTTACTGACTGGATTAAGCAGCTTTCAGAAATACCGCTGAAGTCTAAATCTGCTGAAGTGTTTGCAGGTTTTGTGGATAGATATTTGTGTTAACTTTTTATGCACCGTATTGTGGAAACCAATACAAAGGCTTCATTTTATTTAATAGAACAGAATTTACAGGATTCAAAACCAAGATGCTATGTACCTTAAGTGTAGACTTGGGATTTACTTCCTCACAGCTTCTCTGACATGAAAGTGAGAGTAGAAGGCTGCATCACTAGTAATTTCTTCTCCCCTTCTCCCTGTAAAACCAAATTGGCTGTAAGTGGGGGTTTTTTTCTCATTTGGTCAAATTTTCCAGCCATGGTTCTGTTTGATTCTCCCCTGCTTGTCTGTTATCTCTAAATTCTGCTCCAGAACTTAATTCTGTATTTTCTAAGTTGCTACAAGCCACCTTCTTTCCTGTTCTTTCTGCTTATGTCCATCACTGCTACTCTTGCTTTGACCTGTGTTCTTCTGCTCTTCCAGATACCTAATGCCTTCTTTATAGTCCCTTCATGAAGGTTATATACTCTTGTAATTCAGGAATAGGACTTAAAGCATGTCTATCAGCAAATTTAATATCTAATGTAAACTGCTGCTGAAGAATTTTTTTTGTCTGTTAGTGCCTCAGACAATGGTTCCTGTAATACAAATCATTAGTTAGTCATCTATTGAACAAGCAGATGAAATAATGATTTATCTTGAGCCAGAGTTTGAAGCAAAGATCACTGGTAGAGCAACTAGGAGCTATGCATTGGACTAACTTCTGTTAGCTCTAAAAGGACTTGCATATTTGTTAGTGCTTTCCTTTAGTTGAAGTTTGTTTTCTTTTCCTGATCTTCTAATTTCCTTTTAGACAAATTCTGGGGGGATCTCACTTACTGTCTTCTCACTTTCAGCCTTTTCAGTTTAAGTCCTCCACCACTGATATAAAAACCAGGTAGCTTAGGAAGAGAATGCTCATAACAAAGTATTGGTCATCTGAAGGACTTCTCAGGCAAGACATGTTTCCAGCCAACACAGAGCAACTTCACTACCTCTTCACCTATTTCATAAACCTTATTCAGACAGAAAGCTTACCGAGAACAGTCCGAACACACAGATAAGAGCTCTCAGCAGAAGTTCAGTACAGGACATTTGTTCCTCGTGTCTTTAAAATCTGTAAGTGAATCTATTTGTCCTTAATGAAGTCTATTTTAAAGCTGAAATACTCCGTTATTACTCTTAGGTTGGCTTGGCATCTGCTTTTTGAACAAAAAGTGTGATAATCCTTCTCCATCTAATAAGACTACTCTCAGTCAGTTGCACAAGAGCAATTACTCTTCACAAGTCTCATTACTCTTCATGTATGATCCACATAACACAAGCACCTCAGTTTATCATAACTAGAAAATTATTGAAACTCCTTCCCAATACTGTAAAATAAGAAACACTTAGCAATGTCATTACAAACTTCTCTGTAAGAAACAAACACACACAAGTAATGAAGAGGAACTAGCAACTAAAAAAGAACGACCAGACATACCTCTTCTGCTGCTTGTTCCCAGTTCTACTCCAATGGAACTCTGCATCTCTTCCACAGGTTAGTCTCTGCCTACCTTATAGTATCAGTTGATTGCATCAATGTGTAAAAGGAGGCCAGGGAGGTCTTTCAGACATCCCTGTTTTATCTCTGTGCAAGTTTTGTTCTCCAAGCAACTGGGTGCAACCGTGATCCATTACATTGCTTGGACTTAACTTTCTTTTATTTATATAATAAACAGTATATTAAAATTTGCAATAATTTGGATTCCATCACCATATTTTTTAATGATAACCTCATGAAGTCTTCTAGGCCTGGCCCTCAGACATAATTTCACCCTACCCTCTACCCCCTGTGGCACTTCTTGTCATCTTGGTTTCTGTAGATGCCTTTTCCTCTGAAGATGGTAGGACAGTTTTGATTTCCATGCATCTTGTGGGCACGGCTGGTCTGTCTTCTGTTTCATGACTGGTCTGTTACAATCCTGGCCTTTGATGTCTCAGAGCACATCTGTCTTTTACACAATAATTCAAAAAGTGATGCTTAGGAAAAAATTGTCTGAGGCAGACAGTTACTTTAAAAGAGAAAAAACCCACAACATGGCTTCATGCCTGCTAATGTGTGCTTAATAACAGAGGGCAAATAGGTTTGATCATGTTCAGTTACCGTTAAGTAATACCATTGGCATCTGGAGAGGAAGGTGCCAAGGTGACTAATGGTTCTTAGGGGAAATGCCACACATTTGAAATCTTACACATCCATTTTACTTGGTTTTAGTTCTTCTTTAATTGATGTGAAAACATCAAACTCTTAGACAAGTTAACCTTTATTTTATTTCAATAAGTAAACTGTTCTATAAGTTTTCATCAGAATGACTTTTCTTAATCATACAGTTGGTGCATACAACACAAGTTGTGTGATTTTTCTCAATATAAATGCCTGCTGAATTTGGTAAATCTGTGGTTAAGTTTCAGAATTGGAAGTGCTCTATTGTAAATGTAGGAGATGAGAGGCAGAATTGTAGAAGCAGATATACTATTTTAGCATCCTAGAAAATAAATTCTTATTCTATAAGAAAAGGGGACCTTCTCATTTTTTTTAAAATTGGAAAATGGAATAAATTTCATGTAGCTGAAAGAAGAAAAAAGAAATATATCCATGATTTCTGAGATGTTGCCATTCTTCCTTAGCCTGCTTTCCATTTGAACACAAAGTTGGTTTTGCATGAATATTAACCGAAGAAACAGTAACGATATCCTGCTCTCTGACTACTGTCAGTAGCAAATTTTCTTTACTGAAATTACGAATTAGGTGCAGTTCAAGTACAGTCTCAAAGCTATGCATGTTACTACACTTGGAATAATATTATTGTCCAGATGATGCTGCTTCTCCTACCTGCAGGGTACCCTGCAGTAAGAATTTTTTTTTTTTTAATGCACAACCTATCTCCCTGCTTCTAAAATATTTCGGTAGTATCACAGGTGTTTGACAGAAAAGGTCGGAAGAATGGAAGTGATTTGTAATGTTAGGCACCTCCTTCTAGACTCCTCTCCACCTGACAATCTTGGGTTTTGCCATTTTTGTTATGATCCATGTACCAGCAGCATCAGCGCTCTAAGCTTCAGACCTGTCTCCAGAGTTCTGGCTGGCCAGAGAGTGTGAAGGGAACAGGAGACAAAGCCTGCCCCTATTCCTTGCTAGGATAGTGCTACAGTGAAAGGTTCTTCAAAGGCTACAGAAATGCGTAAGGATACAGAAAAGCTGAGCTTTTAACTTTTTCAGAAATTGAGAGCAATTTGGTTGATGCTCTGGATGCCTTGAATGTGTACTTCACAGAATAGCCCTGCATGCAGTAACCCCCCAGATACTTTTATCCAAGACTATGGAATACTTGGTCTGGTTGTCTGCTGCTAAGACTCTGGAATGTTTGTTCTTTGAAACAATTTGTTGGTATTCATAGGGGCCCCCCTTTCCTCTGCATTCATATAAACTGTTTGCTTTGGTTCAGAAACAGTAAAAGACCTAAGTCAGTAATGTTGTCCACTCGGTTATATAAAGTGGAAAGGGGTTTAGAAATAATGGCAAAAATTCATTAAGCCCCAACAAATGCTACCGATAAAAAAATCTAGGCTGATCAAATGTGCATGAGATGTACATATACTGTATGAGTGGGGCAGAACCCACAGGTCTGAGCCATTTTCTGCTCATTAAGCTCTGGTAGCTGCATCTGGGTTCAAAGGAGCTGCTTTCAGTGTTTCCAGGGCTCATCATGATCACTGTCTATACCTGTGAAATACAGCTGGTACAGGTTACCTCGTTAGTGTTTATGTAGTGTAATGCCCACCAACATTACATAACCTTCTTTCTTCTCCTTGACTTCGTTGATGCAAATGATAAGAAAAAGCAGATCTTGACAGTGAAGAACAGAAAAGTGATTAAAATAAGCTGCAGAAGGCAAGGACACGAATCAGAGCTCTAAAACAATAATACTAAAACAGAACTTACTTTTTAAAGTATAGCTACAGATATTTACAAAACTGTTGCAAGCACTGAAACTAACTGGCTAATACTTTGCATCTTAAGAGATTGTTTTAAGGAAATGTGTCAGCTAGTAGTGCTCATCACGTGCTGTCCTAAAAAGGTATTTAATTTGTAGGAGATTCAAAATCCTAAAACTGAGATAATTGGTAAAAGTATTTATCAGCTCAGATAGATATATTCCAAATGCATTCATATCTGAGACTTCTTCTAGCCTAGGCTCTGTGTTAAACTGAAAGGTTATGAAAACCGCGTGATAGAAACATGCACCTTTTGACTGATACATTGTCAGAGGTGTAAGCTTGTACTTGTGCTAGCAGGTGAGATTACTTCACAGAAGACTTCCTGAATGAATTAGAAACAGCATCTTGAACTCTACCTTGATGTATGTCCCCTGTAATACTTAAATTAGGTGTTTCTGTATAAATTTAACTGATGAGTAAGGCAAATGCATTTCATGTGGCTGGTGAATGAAATCCCACACTTCTATTTACAACTTTTGATATGAAATCATACAATTATATAATATTTTGGTTATAGTCTATGTTATAGATTCATATAAATTTAGGAATTCTTAAAATAACAAGAATTTGGCAACACATAAGGGTAATTACATTGGATTACATCAGTAGCCTTAAATTTACATGGGACACTAGTTAGTCACTAATTTAAAGACTAAGCAAAACTGTTATGTTTATGACTCTTGTCAGGCTTTTATTCTGCAAAATATTTAAGAACTTGCCAAGTCTTAGATACATACAGAAACCGAATCTTGAGGGCTACATCGTGCCTGTACAGCAGTATTTGTCCCCTAGTCTTCCACACCAGCAAATCTTGGAGCTCTTCTTCCATCTGATAAGACAGCAAGGCATAAAGAGTAGGCACACAGATTTTATTCCTACAGTCAGGACACAAACAGAGTGTGCTCCCAGTAAAAGTGGGAATGCTCCCTAGTCCCACAGGTTGGACACAGCCAAGGAATTTTTGTTTTTATGGCTCTCCTAAGCGTAGGTTTATTCTTGTTCTCAGAAAATTGCATTCTGTATACTGTGGACAACTGGTGTGATTTGAATCTGAATGTTTGGAAGGTTTTGAACTATTTCAATAAACTGAATTATTCCAGTTTCTAATATCTTCATATTAATTTGAAAATTGACTTCCATTATTTTCTACCTATTGGATGTGTCACTTTCCTCACTACAGTGTAATATGGTATTACATAAGAAAATAGTCTGTTCATCAACCTCACTGAAGTTTTGCCGGGTTGAGGAGAGTCAGTATAATCACAATTTAAAAGAAAATTTGAAAAAGGCTTTGGTGAGCCATCTGTCCTAATTTTAGTTTAAAATTGAAAGAATTATAGAAGAAAAAAATCCTAATTATTTTTATGAAGGACACTATCACTTCACATTTTGTGTCATTCTGACTGACCTACCAGACTGTGGATTCCATACATTAATTAATTCTATCAAACCTACTATAAATCAGATCCAACTGTTTTTTAGTTCACGGAATTTAGGAATACTTTTAAAAGCAGACAAATTAAACGTCCTGCATGTGTATCAGCAAATAATTCTAAATCTTTCCTCTGTGCTGCTGCTGATTTCCCAAATAATAAATATTCCAAAATGGCTTTGGGCTAAACTGTAACTTCTGAGGTGGTGTGCTCCGTGCTGTGCACTAGTGATTTCCCCAGCGATGCTTTGGTGTACAAAAGCTTAGTGTTCTTATTCTACATGAGTTATTTGACTGTGGTCTTGAGAATTGGTGGTTAGAGTCTCTCATTTAGCCTTGGGCTATGGGCACTGCAGTTACATTAGTGTGCATTTGCTTAAAAAGATTGCCCTTAAAAGATTGCTGAAGGAAGACTGAAGCTCTTAACAGTTTCATTCTCTTGGTTCTTACTATTTTACACTCATTGCTCCTCTGCTTGGTTAATCTAGCAGAATGCCATGTTTAGAAACTTAGAAATAAGGAGGTTTTATTTCCATTCATTCTTTATCTGATAGAGTATTTTAAATTATTAAACAAGCATGTGAATATTGAAGTCACTTAGTAAGACCAGGGAAGAACGCTGTTCCTTTTGTTGGTTCTAGAAATATTTGTTCCCTGCTCTCCTTTTGTAATAAGTACCATCCAAAGCTATTTAATTATTGATCCCGTGGCTTCAGCTGATACGGAAGTGTGATTTACCAAGCAGGATCAGCAGCTAAGTGACACAATGCTGACAAAAGACAAACGTTAGTCCTCTGTTCAGTTTTTGTGCCTGAGCTTACATTTGTTTTTCCAATGCTTTGGATTCTTTTGATGCACAGTTCTTCAGTATCTCTTGAATTGCATAGTTCCTTTCTTGAGGCTAAACTAGTAACGTATTTTGATGTAGTGTAATACTTCAAGTAATCATTCACTCGGGAATCATTTCATAGGGGGGGAAAAAAGTGTTGGAGTATTGCAAAAATTCAGTGGTGGCTGGATGTGGCTGCTTGGTACATTTTCTCAACAGCCGGTCAGATCCAGCCACCACTGAATTAGTGGCATTCTGTATTGTTCTGCCACACCATTAGATCTGCATTTACTCCTAAACAGCCAACCTAGATTCATATTTTACCTGTACTATGAACTGAACTGGCTACAACTTGTCCTTTTGTTAGTCTTTTGCCATGGCTTCACAGTCCAGATCTGCTGATATCCTGTTTGAAAAGATAAACACATCAGGGATTAAATCCAGCTGTAAGTAGGCACCTATTGTTTTAGAGGCACATCATCTGTTCCTGCTACGTTTGTAGGGGAACTATGGAAGACTTTTCTTCATACAGCTTTAGTGGAGTGTGCCATATTCCCCTATCTTGGAAACTATTGCTTAGATCCTGTACAAGTAAAAGCAGCGGTTTTTATATCAAGATCTAAAACCTAAGTGTCAGCTGAAAGTAGTCTTGCCTAGCCTGAAACAGAAAACGTTACTGGCAACTGGTGTGGGCAGCTGTAAAGATAGTCTCTCATTTGCTTAACATATGGGTAATGTGTAACAGGAATAGTCCATTTTTATGCAATTAAAAAAGTTATTATTCCTCCTCGTCTCCTGGGAAAGCGTATTTTTCACTTGGTGAGCTAGACAGCAATGGAAAATTCACTGTGATCCTGTTCTCAGTTCTTTCAACAGATAATTCCCACACAACTGAACATTGGAGCCATCTTTGTTGCTTCTTGGGTATGAGCATTCATTTTTGCTACACATGCTCCATGCACCAAGATCAAAATGTTTTTTTGCTTTCTAACAGCTAAACTGAGGAGATTTTTATCAAAGTGAGCAGTATATCGATATACTTTTAGACTGCCCGCAGATTGCTTCATAACTTTCCCAATTACGAGCTGATGTTTCTGTGATCTTTCACTATATGGCATATTCTTCACTTTCTTAACCTTTATTGTGGTTTCCACAGTGATGCAACCAGTAACATTTCACCAAAATACGTTTTGGTATTAGTATCCAGAGAATAAAATAGGGGAACCGTTGCTCTGACTGGTGATATGGTTTAAGCTGGAATGTAGTAGTTCTACCAGCTGTTAAGATCCAAGCTGTTTTCTTTGAAAACTAAGCTATTTTTTTAAACTCAAACCTGAATTTTGGACATTGACCTGTGTATCTTGGTGAAATAATTCTTCATAGCATCCAGCTTTTAGGAATGTCACTGTCCTGTCAGTTTTTGGTGTGATATATGGTTGCATGTTTAGTTTAGGTGCCGTACATGTAAATAATACTCTTTTGACATCTATGATAGCTTCCCTGTCATGTTCTTAAACCACCCTTTATTCCTCCCAATTTATTCCAAATGCTTCTAAATTTTTTGTGTGCTCATGTCTAAGTTATTATCTTCCCTTTTCTGTCTCTGCTGTGTTTTGCAATTTTTATATGCAGTAAATGTTTCATTATATAAGATTGCACTAATGTGCAATGGCACCCCACATAGTCAAGGCAAAACCAACAGTTACTATTCAAAGTGATTATAAGCAGTACGAAGCCTTTACATAAAACAGGGTATGTGTCCCCTCTCTTTTTGTGACATGTCTTTCCTTTTGGAAGTGGCTGTATTTTGGTAATACTGCATAGATTTTTCAGGATAGAAGTTACTATACGAACATGAGTGTTATATGACCTCAAAAATAGCTATGAGCTGGAAAGCTAAATCCAGCTCTAATGAATGAAGTCCGAAAGCTGACAGCATTCAGCAATTTCACAGGCTCAGGATATTTTCTAACAAGAAAATTCATTTCTGAGACTTGTTGACAGAAACATTAAGAATGGAAATGCTGCCTTTGCCTCCACCAACCCCAGCAAAGAGTGTGGGGAGAAAAGCAGCTCTTTATAAATAGCTCTGTTCCTGTCATATTTGTAAATTCAGTGCTTTTTGTGTCAATGACATCACCCTCTTCTCCATGGCAACTCTCTACGATGTCAAAACTGCAGGGCACCATCAGAGAAACTTAAACCAGCAAATGAACAGGTTGATTTAGGATGATTTAATTGAGAAATAGTGTAGGGGTGACAGGAGGGGGTGGGAAACATGAGCAAACAGGCTACTGTCAGCTCTGCTTCTCTGGAAAGCTTGCATCTGTAATGATCGTCTGCTAAAACTCTGCCCCATCTCTTTCTGTAAGTCCCTGTCAGGAGGAGGAGGTAGGTGGAAGGCAGGCAGGCATCTTATTCTCTATCTCCGGTGTGTCTGGAGAGAAGCACTACAGGTGACTAAACAGGAGTAGCATGACTGATTCACTCCTGAGTTATTTTCTCACTCCCCTTTTCTCCCCCTTCCGATCTTTCCTGTTTGTTTTTTAGCTTTCACCCAACAACTTGTATTTTTCCCCAGGCTCTGATGAGAAAGAATTAGCAGCAGGCTTTCTTGTTACCTAACAAAAATGTGCTTGTGGTTATCCAGGTGAGAAAATAAAAGCCAACTCTAAAAGGAAGAAAAATGAATTGTTTATTGGATACAATGCCTTTATCTTAAAAAAAAAAAAAAAAGTGCTTCTCCTTTCTGAATGTTGTCCAGGAAATACTAAAGTAACTGACACACCAGGAAACTGTAAATAACTGGCTTCTTTATCAGACTACCTATGGAAAATACCTAATTGCCTCACTGGCAGCCCTGCTGACTTTGACTTGATTTCTAAACCAACTGCAGTGGGGGGAAGCTATTTCACTTGCTGTCTTGATTACAGAATTGGATTCTGCTGGGTTCCATTTGGGACTCAAGTAGCAGGAACATAATGGTTACATCTGCGGAGTTTCAGCGAGTGTAAACCCTCACCGCTTCAATCGGCTTAATAAATCTGCCCTAATTTACATCCCTATGAAGTCTAAAGCCTTGGAACAATTTACCTTCCTTCTTCTGCAGGGTGCCATGAGATCTGTTGCTGAAATTTAGCCTGCAGAAATGTCAACTTGATATTATATTTCGCATTTTTGAAATTGCATGACATGGATGCAGGCAAGTTATGCAAGATCAGCACAACGCCCACAGAGTTCTTATACCCAGAAAGGGATGTGGCAATGCTTTACCAAATTGATAAGTAACACTTTGGCTTACCTGAGCGATGGAATAACGCTGTATTTGCCACTCATGGTCTGCAGTTTATACCTCTATAGGGCACAGGAGTCTTTAATCACAGATTCTCAAAGTGTAAGGCTTTGTAATGTCTGTTAACTACCTCCCCACCCCGGACTGAAGTGTAAGTCAGCCATCCTGTGATGTCAAGGCTTAGTTGAGAGGAAATGCATGTATAGTCTTTATACACTAGAATCTTGATTAGTATCTTACTCTTGCCTTTTGTGCACAATGTGACTCAACACACAGTCCCATCCTCTTTGCAGAGATCACAGCACCAGCCCGTGATAAAAAAGGTCCCAGAAAACACTGACTCAATGCATTACAGAATCTTGATAGTGGTATGTGCCTACAATGACATCTCAACAGTTTTAACTGCAAGGTTTTAATTGGAGTTTGTCATTGTGGTCTCCTCTGTCCTCCAGTTGTGAGGATATTTTACCTTCAGTGAATTCTTTTAACACCTCTGCTGACTGCCAGAGAAGAGGGGGCGTGTGGCACTCTGGAACACTCCTCCACGGCAGCTGGCATTGGGGTAGTGCTGATGAGTAAGCAGGTGCGAGCTCGATGTGTTTGCATGTGTATGAGACTGAACCAGGATCTTTCTGAAGAAGCTTTAAGATGAAATTGCTGAGAATTTTTGCCTGAAGCAAGGGATGTTTCCCGTGTTTAAGACAAGCAGCAACCTGCAGTCAGAAGGAAGAAGGGACTGAATTCACTCCAGAAGTATTTCTCAGAGATCTTTTTTTCAAGGTAAGACTCCTATTGTTGGAAGTAGATGGGGCAACAGGGTCCAATGTTCTGAACACTAAAATTGAGATGACTTCTAAAATTTTTTTACTTTCCTAAGCTGTAGAACTGAGATAAGTGCCTGATGTCTCTGGCTCTCCCTTTTTAGTCTGGAAATTTAAAGCAGCCAATAAGAACTAATTTTCTGAGGTCTGAAGCCATAAAAAAGGGGGGGTGGGGGGAGGAGAGGTTTTTAACACTGTCTTTTGCCTGCCTGTATTCTAGTGGTGAATAAATACCATTGACTGTGCTTTTAAGTCATGTACTTAAATAGTAGAATGATGGGCGTTGTAGGAACAGTGGGTGAATGAAAGTAAAATTTAGTAAATAGACATATGCTTACGGTTTATTAACTTAATTTAGTGCTTTTAAACATTGATAGAGTACTTGTTCTGTAGGAGGCAAAATGAAGATGGTTCTTGTCTTGGGAATTTGAGCTCAAAGGTTTTTAATAGGCTTGGTCTGAAGAAATGCTATTGAAACAAGAGCAAGGAGATAGATGCTTTAAAAAAAAAAATCCTATTTGAATTACACCTGAACAACCAGTTTACCACTGTTGAAAACTATTTGTGGAGAGGCCAGAAAGTAGTAGAGAGCTCCTTGTCCCAGCTGCAGGCAACTTGTTTGAAAAGCCTTATTTAAGGTAGGAAAAAAATACCTTGACTGTACAGAGATGGGTCTGGAAAAAAATGGTGAGTAACATGTAAAAAATCTTTTATCATCACTATCCTCTCCTCCCCAGTATAAACCAAAACCTGAAACTCCTCCTAGTTGGGAACCCTCCAGACTGAGAATTGTATGCTTAGGTTGTGGTGTATAAATTATAGTCCATGATTAAAGTACAGCAGAGCACAAATCTTATAAAGGTGCTGGAGCCATTAAGGAATGCACTTGCTGAGCCTGGAAGTGCAGGGGAGAGTGTAGGCGTGAGTCTACACTTTCTCTTTGCATGCCAAGTGATCCAATACTTGTATGCAGTTCCATTTTGTGCTTGCAAAAGAAATAAAATGTGTTTATAAAAGGAAAATCATATTATGTTTATGAAAGTAAGTGTAGTTAGTAAACTTCTGCACCTAGAACTGAGAAGGAGGAGGAAGCCTTCTCAAGTCTGTGAGAAGTGAAATCAAACTGATCTCTGACTTGTTGCCTGCTCTTCCCTTCCCTATGCAAGGTAAGGAGTGGAGTGGTGCCTAGAGGGGAAGTTGCGCTCTGTGAAGGTTGTGGAGTGGTTTGGTGAGATTGCCTGGGGAAGGGTACTTGTGCCCAATATTTAGGCAGGGAATGATGGCCAGGAGGGTGTTTGGTGCCAGCAGTCATTGCGTAACTTTATGCTGTCTTCGCAGCTGGCTTTGCCAGGCGCTGGAGCAGTTAATGCAGTTGGATGCTGTTGCTGCAGTTTGATTCCACTTTGTACAAATAGTTGAGATGAGGAAATTCCTGCCAACTTCACAGTCAGGAGTCATCAGTTCTGCCTCTGACACTTGGGGACCATGAATGAATAACTCTTAAAACATTAATCTAGGGCAGCTTCCAAGAATCCTGTGTACCGAAGTCTAGAATACATTGTGATCTGATTCATTATCCAGGGACAGCAAAGACTTTGAAGAGGTGTTTACCCAGTGTGTGGACATACTGAACTTCAAACTCCCAAAGAAAATCTGCCTTGGCAACTTTTGGTAGTGTATTTGGAGAGGATGGGCACAACATCAGAGGGTAGGGGAGCAATGGATGTGCAAGCAAGGCTAGAGAGAAGCAGAGAAACCAAAGAGGGACAGTGGTAACAACATGCTGTGGGCTGCTGCATGGGACAGAGCAGCAGACGTTATGGCTTTGGGCAGTACGGAAGATGCTGCTGCTTTTGGCAGTGTCACTTGACATCAATTTAAACTGGAATTCTGCATAACCAGTGTTAAGAACCATATTATCTTCCATGATCTTTAATAAAATCTTGTATTTCTTTTTGCTGATAGGGTTTGGTGGGATGGGGGCTTTTTGCAGTTCCTGAGAGAACTGTGGACAGAGGGGTAAATAGGAGAAGAGGAAGCAAATGATACTGCTGGGGAACACAAAGCATAGCAAGCTAGATAAAGGTGATCCTAATTGAGGAGGAGGATTGGTATTTAATTAAAACTGCTGCTAAAAACCCGGCTCTTGGTAGTAAAATAAATAATGGCAGGACATGAGTAATTTCTCTTGGGGGAATGTCAGAGACAAAATTACACTAATGTAATAATAAAAGGGGCGTGTGTGCAATTGCTTAGAGGAATAGTAACAAGATAGAAGGATTTTTCACTGCTAAGAAGTTCAAATGTGGTTCAAATCAAAAGGGACTGAAACCTGCTATAGCACAACTCCTCAGGGTTCTTGGGCCATTTCAGAAGGCAGAATTGTCTGAGTTACTGAACCTGCTGTTGATGCTTTACTTGGCAATCCCAGCAGAGAGGCGGGAGATTGAGCTCGTTCTCTGCTTTAGCAAATGATGGCAAGTTAAATGTGTCGCTTGCACTCCTGCTGCTCACTCAGTGTGTTTTCAGTGAATTAAAAATAAGTATTTCACGCACAGACCTAGGATGACTGGGCCATGTGTCATGCATCTTGAGGCAAGAAAGGACATTAAACCATCTTTTGCTTCCTCATTTCCCTCCCACCCCTCATTTCTAATTGTGAAATTATTTCAGAGCTCTGTCTGCATTCCTCAAGCTGTGATGCCCATTCTGGTAAGGTGGTTAAATAGCATAAACTCATTAACAATTTTCAACTGAGTAATATACAGTGACATAACATAATTCCTTTTCATAATGCTGCTCTTCAGTTGTTCTTACTCTTTCCATTTCATCCTTTTCCTTTCTTTGATGTCCATCTGTTTACCAGACAAGATTTAGAAAAAATTGGGAAGGAAAAAAAAAAAAAGAAAAATCCTGGAATACAAAAAGAAAAAAAACCACACAAGTGAGTGTAAAGGGGATTTAACAAAGAACAGAGGTATTGGGACACTGGAATGAGAACTGTTCTTGCTTAAGGCAGGAAAGTAAGAGAAGATCCTGGATACCTGGGGACCAGAAAAGCAGGTAGTAGAACCTTTTTATTTTCTTTCTTCTTTCCTCCCCCCTTACCCAAACCTGGAAAAAGAACTCAACCACCTATCCATTCCCTGACATTCCCCCCCCAAAAAAAACCCCACCACAACAAAAGACCACCCTGAAATAGCTGGCATTCTGGTTGCCTTGTTTACAAAAACTGGCATACATTGCTGTAGTCAGTCATTGGTCACAAAATTTCCTAAAAAAAAAAAAAAAAAAAAAAAGGTCTCTGTGAAGAATTAATGTTCCTCTGGACTTGCTTAAAGTCTAGCAAAGAATAACAACGCTCCAACGAAAGTGAACTTTGTAAACAGTTGAGTGATGTATTTTTTTCTCCTGCAGGTTGCCAAGGGGAAGGGAGAAGGCTTTGTGTATCTCTGCGATGCTCAGGTTACCATTTGTAGCAGCAGTGCTTTGTGGGAAACGAGCACAGCCCAATAAATACAAATTTAGTCAAAGGAAAGAGTAAGGTAATAGTGGTTTGTGGTAGATATGTAAGGTAATTCATAGTTTGCTTGAAGAATCAGGCTGTAGCCAAACTACAGCTCTGAGCAGTGTCCTTTCTAGTGGAGACCCAGGTGAGGCACTGCAGTCAGCATCTACTGGCCAGGGACAGGTATCCTGCCGATGTGATGTGGAGATACTTGAAAGACCATTGTATAAAAAAGATGTTTTAGTTCTTAAAATGAAACATACCAATTCAAAATAGAAAGCAAACCTACTTGGCAGTTTCAGCCAAGACAAGTGTCTCTATGAACTGATAATGTCAACTTAATGGCTCTCAGCTCAATTATTTTTCCCCTGAGAATCTGGTTAAATTAGACTGTCTGTAGTGTCAGTGTTATCTTACTGATGGCCTTCCAGTTTTCTGACTTTCCTCTCTGCAATGCACAATGCCTTATGAACAACTATATTTTATTTTTCTTATACTCTGTTGCCTTTTTCATTGAGGTGAAAATTTTCGTAGATCTCATTTACTAATCTCTTCTAAATTTGTTCGTACTCGTGTTACTGTGTCCAGAAGACAGTACTAAATAGGCTCCAGAGCCTTGGTTGTGTTACTGAAAGAGTAGGGATCAGGCCACTGTCCTTCCTGTGGTGTTGTGGGTATGGTTTTTTTTCCTTACCTGTGTCAATCTTGGAGTTTTCTTTCAAAGCTGTGACTCTTCAAGGCATAGCACGAGCTGAGGGTCTTTTACAACAGAGCTGAGGAGCTGTGTTTAGGTGGGGAGAACAGGTATGAAATTCTTTCCTTAATCTGGACCAGGAACAGAGGGGTTAATATGTGTAGCAGCCAGAAGGCACTACACAGAGCTTAAAATAACCAAGATCAGGATAATTTGGCTTTAAAAACCATCTGGGGCTCAGTTCAGTGCTCATTAAAATTCATAGTAGCCTTATGATTGGCTTCTGGAAGAATTAAGCAGGGTGTTGCACTTCATAATGAGTACTTTGGGCCTTGTCCAAGAAAGTATACAACAATGTTAGAAATTAACTTCTTTCCTGTAACATCCAACTTAGAATAAGAACCTTTCTAGCACTTGTGGAAGTGAGTGAAAAAAATCTGGTTTCAAGGGACTTTGGATTAGATCTGAATAACAGATGTTACAGCTGACTCTGGAAAGAAGTCTCTCTGGGCAAGTCATCTTTGAGCTGTTCATGCTACAGCAAGCTGTCCAGTTTGGGTACACACATAATTAATTTGCAGAAATCAGAGCTCCTGAGTGTGTAGTGAAAGGTGTGGAAAATCAGATTGCAAATCTAGATGCTGTTATGGAATATTTGGGCCATAAAATGAAAAATGTGTGCTGTGTTTATTTCATTAGAAACCTAAATGTATAACGCCACAAGTAGTTTAGGTCTTGTACTACCTTGTCAACCGTAGGTGATGTTAGTAGACAAGATGCTCCTGTTTGTGACTGCTACTGAGGAAACTTCCTGATTTCTGACACTTTGTTAACACCAAACAGTGCGTATTTTATAATACAGAAGAAAATACTAATTCTGCTGTTTGCTCCCAAATCAGGAACTTGCAAAGCTCTTTGGGCTTTTCTGTTCTCTTCCAAGTTCTAAATATGTTCTCCTTAAGCTTCTGCAAAATAGCAGCCTGAGTGATGTAAAGCTGAGCCAATAACTTATTTAAAGAACATTGCCATTTATTTCTCTGTCATTTAAAGGCACGTTTTTAAAACATTCTCGTAGAACCTAGGGTCACCTAAATTATCTGGCTGCTTCTAATTTGTGGCCTGTGATCACCTTCATAATGTGTTGTGGCTGTTGTTGGACTGAGATTGCTATTTGTCGAAAGAAGGAAATGAAAGAATTTTCCAGATAACTACCCAAGTATTTCTGTGTGGAATCTTTGCTTAAGCACTTGGGCATAACTGTTATCCAGGCTTTCAGTTTTCATCAAAGTTCTGCAGAACAAAACAAGCAAATGCTCGCTATGAATCTTAACAAGCATTTGTTTTGAAAGGTCACATGTGGAAATGAACTAAGTTAATACTTCTTTTATTTGAACACATTTAGCTGAATTCATTTATTTATAGAATTTATTTGGCACTCCAGAGAGCACATGAGCAAGAAATGTGTTTTTGAATTAGTAGTTTGATGAATGATGATTAAGTAGAATGTTAACAGGATTTTTTCCACTTATTTTTACAATGCCATCTTCAGAATCTCCAGATCTGCAGAATAGGAGACATACCATTTTATTTACAGCTTAAATAGCTATTTCTGATGTTGCTCCTTTCTTAACTTCTTTAATTATTATTATTCAGAATCTGGGCATTTCCTTTAACTATATATATCTATATCAGTGGATTAGTGTCTGGTGTTATCCTGAAGATGATTCTGGTTTGGTCATTCCACTATGGTTTCACTCCTTACTGCAGCCAGCAGGACCTAGACTTGTTCCAAAGAAAGGACATTTGTTATGATTGCAGCCAAATGCCAGCAGGTCCATGTATTTGGGTAGACTGTGTGAGTGTGTTCAATTTGGACTCCCATTAATCATGTGGTAGGGTGTTGGTATAAAAATGCTCTTATGATACCAGAAACAGCCAGCCAGCATGTTTCAATCCTTTGTAACACACATTGCCTGGCTGTGTGCACATTTTAGTTTCTTATTGTGGAATCTGACAGCATTAATAGTTGCACAAATGTTTTGGGTAGTTTTGAATTTGTTTTTTTTAATGGAGAATGGTGGTTGGAAGCTTTATGCCCACCAGCCTGTGTTCTGCTGAAACAGCATGCCCCAGAGCAACCAGCATCTTAGTCTGTTTTATGTTACTATTTAGGCTATTATAAATCGCAGTCTGAATGAAAACTAGAGGAGAGAGCTGAGGATAAAGAATGTGAAAGGCTTCTCTAACTATTAGAAGACCAAAAATCCCTCTTAGAAGAAGTTGTTAATTGCTGCCTCCCCTCTTTCCTTTGTTGTAGCAGTCACTACGCAAGACAATGATGTCACAGCTAACGTATTTTTTTTACATTACATAAATAAATCTTGAAGTGGCGACTATAACCAATGACTTCTTTGAAAACAGTTCTGTGGACTCCAGTGCATTCATGGCTCAGGGAGACAGGGAAACTGAGGGTATGGTATTATGACATGCTTGTTTCAGTGGCAAAACAAGAAGGCCCAGTTCCTGCATTGCAGGTTGCTGGCTTCTGGGTTGTGGTGGCATGGCTGCATGGCTGAGCTGTATGCCAGGCTGCTGAAACAATCTGAGTTTACAAATAAATTAAATATTAATTAAAAAAACCTAAATAACCAGCTCTAATGCTTCACCTGCCTCCTATTGCCACTAAAACCAACATTTTTTTGATGCATGTACTTGTATTGATTAACTGCATGGTACAGTCTGCAGGCAGCTGTACAGTTGTAGCGGCACAACTAGGGGAAATGAGCTGCAGTATAAAAGTATGAGTGAGTGGCATGCAGCAGTGCTAAACAGTGAGAGGAAAGCAAATGCTCGGTCCAGCCTCAGCGACTGAAGGGGGTTGAGATAAATTCTGGATACTCATCCCCATCGCAATGGTCAACCCGTCCCCTCTTCTCTTCTTCGGATTCCATTCAAACAGCTGCTTACTGGCTCTACCAGCCTTCCCCGAAAATAAGCTACCCATACACCAGTGTAGTACAAAGCACCCTCCTGCACTTGCTATAGGGTGGCTGCTGCTGGGAGGGTGACTGTGACACCCATTGCCTGGCACAGGATTAACAGTGCAGCTCTCTGAGATGGGCAGCATGCATTTGGCTGCTTAATGCTGTACTGTCTGTGAGGGCAGTTTTCCCCTGCCTCCACAAGGCAGCAAGTGAGATGGGAACCTCCTGTGCTGCGCAGAGCCATGTGGCTGGATTTGGACAAGCATGAGCTCCAGCCCTCAAATTATTCTAGGCTCTTGAGAGTTGGGTTTGAATGTACCCAGAGGTAGAGGGTGACTAATAACAGTAAATGGTGTTAGACTTTTGCTACCGTTATTTTAGCCACTAGGAATTCTCTGAATTCTGGTTAATATTTTTGCAATAGCTGGCTGACCTAGTTATTCTAAACAGAAGCTGTAGTCTGTATTCCTTTTATGTCAGCCAGGGATTTCAATCTGCATTTCTATAGCATGTTTAAGGATCGCAGCATGCTTGAAAAAACAACAGATTAAGCCGCCTCTGTTCTGTGGGAGTTAAGCATTATCACAGTCATTTTACCAGTGTGCAAAATGACTTTCCCAAGGTGACCTGGCGAATCTGTGGAAAAGGTAGGCTACACTGACTTTCTGCTGCAATGTTGCCATTGCAGGACTGATCATCCTGACTTTTCTGGGAAGCGGCAGATATACCTTTTGTAGAGGGTGGCACAGACTTGTCTGGTGGAGCATGACATTACTTCTGTTATAATCTAATAGGTCTGTGAATTTTTGCAAGTAAAAGATGTGGAAGAAGTGTGAGATGGCTGTGATCCAAACTGTATTGATATTATCTGCAGGGAATGTCTACCAAGCCACAGGAATTTAACCAGTAGCAAAACAGCGTGTGCTGTGTTCAGGTGATCCTCTTCAGCTTTAGTTTCAACTTCTCATCAGAGTGGGAGTTAAACTTTTTGAAGAGAGTCTGCTGTTTTATTACTCTCTTTAAGCTTAATCTGCTTTCTTGCTTATGTTGTCAGCTCTCGCTGCTCCAGCCTAGTGTTCTGTCTGTCAGAATTTGCAGGTGCCTGTGCTACTTCCTTACTGGCTATGCTTTGCTTCACCATTGGACTTGCCTGGCCCAAGAAAGCCTGGCTGTGATTCTGCCCTAGTGCCGATGAGAGCATGAAGCAGCTTTTCCTCTTTCATGTGACCCAGTGTGCATTTTATTTGGTGGTGTGCATATGGTGAAGAGGGACCCCAAGCACCATGCTGCCCTGCCAGATTTGAGCATGGGGATGTGTCCTGATCTGTAGCAGCATGCACTGCTCTGGCAGAGGTGATGGACTTCCTAAACCAACTTCCAGTTCTTCAGCTCTGGCACATTTGGTTTTTGTTTTGAACTGGGCCAAAAAAATGGGAACTGGATTAGACTGTAAAACTTGGAGACACTTAACAAGCACACTGAATGAGCTCATGAAGTGGGAGTGCACATAAGGCTTTGTCCTGCTGGGATCTCCAGGACACTACCTTTATAATGTCAGGAATGCATAGTAAGCAGGAGGATAACCCTAACATTAAAGCTAGCAATTGAAATAGTGCTCTCTTGAAATTTTCTGCCCACCTCTGAATGCAATAGCCTTGGGGAAAGGTAGCTAAACTGTAAGCACTTATTTAAAGCGAAACTGCCTCTGGCTTGCTCCCTCCTTATCTCCAGTCCTGACTAATGTCATGTGTTGATTATGAGACTCACAGACTTGATTCCTATCTTGTGCTTCCTTGCACCAGTTGGTGCTGATGCTTTGTGAATTTGCAACACACCCTTTCTCCTAGTGACCCCTTTGTCCCGATTGTTGGCGTAGTTTTTAACTTCCCTGGCCAACTTACTCTGGATTTCAAGAACCATGAAAGAGAAAAGGGACCACACTTTGATGGAAGTTCATTTGTGCCTCCTGGCAAATCAGAGCTCAGAGGAGCCCTGCTAGAAGGTCTACCTCTGAACCACAGCCTAACTCCATGAGTGGAATTGCCTTAGTTCTTACTGGGATTTCCTGACTCCATCAGATTTACTGTGCCTTGATATTAGGCTTCTCCTGGAACCTTTGCTGAAGCAAGATAAATTTTTCTTAAGAGCTTGCCTGGTTCTCACAAGCTCCAAGCTCCAAACATGTGGCCAAGTATGTTCCTCCTGGCTGATGTAAAAGAAAGCCACTGTATATGGTAGCCTTGGCCTTGGTGTCTCTAATTTTTTTTTTTTTAAGATTAGAAGTGCCCAGTCTTGCTCATAGTAAGTTTTTCTTCTCTCAAAAAATTCTGCTCCAGTAGAGATGAAATGGGCTTAAATGGAATGTATTGCAGCGACAGCGCAGGATGTGAGGTACTGGTGCTTTCCTGACGCAGTGACGTGGATGGGCAGGGTGAAAAAAGAGGCAAGATCAGCAGTTTTGATCTGAAATTTGCTACGCTTTGTGTCTGGGGAGGGGACATGGAGTATGGAATTGTCTTTGCTATGTAGATAAATCAGGCAGTCTGCGATGCAAGCATTTAGTCAATGCACCCTGCAGCACTTCTTGCTTGCCAGTTATGGCTGGCGTAACCAAG
>NW_010520505.1:27068-35673 GCF_000687285.1 Phaethon lepturus
CAGGACCAGAATGAACAACATAGAGCATAGCAACCGTAGGAGGAGTGGGGTGTGTATGCATGTGTTTATATAAATGTGTGAGTATAATTATTTACATTATCTTGTGCAATTCTCTAGGTAAGAAGGGAGCAGTGGGCATGGAGGGAGCAGTGAAATGTTTCATAAAGGGACAGTTGCTAAAGGGGAAAATTAGAGATGCATCACTTCTACTGGGAAATATTTCTTCAAAGTGTATAGGACTTCTGGGACTAAACTTGTGAATAGAAGGACTGGAAAATGCCCTAATTTTTCATTAAGATTGTAGGCAGCAGAAGTTCACAACTCAAAGCTGCCTTGGTTTCATCCAAGCTTGTGTCTTGACAAGTAAAATCAGGCTCTTCCATTTATAAAGAACTTGCATCTTGTTCTAGAAGACTGTCTTAGCATGTAAGCCCATGAAACATAATACTTATGCAAATCTGAAGCCAGTTCTGAGCCTGGGTGACTCCTTGTAGAATATAAATGACGTTTCTTTGTGATGCTCCTAAGCTATCATTGTGTAGACAACTCCTCACTGATTGGCACATCAGCCAAGCACAGAGGCAACAGATGACAATGACTGTTTGCACTCATTGTTGTGTTTCCTCCACACCTAGCAGGATTATGCTCTGTTCCTCATCTCTGATCCTCCACCGCACTGCTTCTGCCTTGCAAGTTCCAGTCTTCTGGAGACAAAATGCTGTCCCCCATTCCTGATTGTAGTTTGTTGTTTACTACTATTAACATGAACTTTCCTTTCTTTGATTACATCTGTGTATGGGGCCTGTCCTGTAGGAGGAGACAAGCTAATCCCCAGACAGAAAGGAACCTGGCTAACTTTATTTCCTATACCCTAGGGATGCTGCTGTGAGGTAACAGGCAGGAAACCTCAGTCTCTTTGGCAGGCTCTGGCATGCAAGGACCTGAAGTGTAATGTAGAAGCAGCGACTGCACCTTCAGGAAGCAGCCTTCCACAACTTAGCTAGCAGGTCTGGAAGTGAGGATTATGAACCTCAGACCATCAGCTATAATGCTAGGGTTTCCTTTGCATTCTCGATATGAACCCCAGTTCTGTTCCTTCTTCATAATATTACTGTAGATCTTGTGCATTCCAACTAGATCTGTCACTCTGGTTGTTGTACAAAGATACTGCAGCCTAGTTAGGTGGGATGAATAGGTAGGAAGGAAAAAAGGAATGGAGGAACGTGTCTAAAAGGTCACTGGGCTGGCCCACGTCTGCTGGACAAACCACTCCCAGCAGAAATGATGACAGCCTCATGATTATTTGTAGCATGTCATTCATGTATTTATTTTAAGGGTGGTTCAACAAAACTAGCATTTAAAAAAATCTAAAAAAATCATAGGGGTGGATTTTTAAGGCTTTTATCTCTCTTTGGACCTAAAAATATCTTAGGGTTAAGCCAGCATTGTTAGCGGTTTGGAGAGGCCAAGAATCCTCTTTATTTGCAGTGGAGAAAGAGCAGCTGATGGGTTTGCTGATGTGAACTCTGACCTCTCCCAGGCTGTAATCCCCAAAGTGTCTTCTAATGATGCCCCCTTCCACCTATGCCCATCTGCCACCGCCAAGCAGTGGTGGAGCTGGTGTCCTCCTGAACACGAGTCGCTTGTGGAAATGTCTGTTTCCAGGAGTCGGGAAACCCTGAGGCACGGCGCAGGCAGCCCAACAGGATTACAGGGTGATACTAGACTCCAGACCTCGCAGCACTGACTCATGCCGAGTGACGAGGGAAAAGTAAAAGCGCCAGGTCATGTGCTGCTCATCTGCAATGCAAATAAATTGGTGAATTCTTCTATAGGCAGACATATAGCAAGCAAGCAAAGCTTTCTTGCTGGGAATGACAAGGATTTGGTGGCAGGTCTTGAAATCTGCAGCCAGGCGACACAGGCAGAGATGTCGGGATTCGTTAGAAACTGCAGCAGCTCTAGGCCCCGAGGCTGTGGAGCCGAGAGAGAAGAGCTAATGAGCAAGTCGGAGCTTTAATAGGTCAGCAGTGAAGTGGGGGGGTAAAAAGGGTGGAGGGGAATGGGAGATGATCTCCCTAAGGTTCTTGCCTGAGACCAAGCAAACCTTGGTGCCCAGGTGTGACTCTGAGCTCTTTCTCTCTCTCATCCCCTCTAGGGACCAAAAGGAGGAGACAGTGAGGAGAAGGCAAGATGGTCCCAAGAGGCTCTGCTGTCGGTGTGTGTCATTTTCCTTGGAACAGGAATCGGAGGCTTCTCGGCGCTGAGTGCTTCTGTGTCCCATCTACTACCACACCCTGAAATCAAACTCAGCAGCTTAGGTGAACCAGGCACTGTACAAACATGTCAGACTTGCCTCCACCCCTTTTTCTTCTCCCGCTTTCTCCTACCGTCTTTCTCTCTCAAGTTTATCGGCGTGTCAGCGGATTCCAGTGGCAGAGCATTCCCACCTCACCTCTGGTTACGGAGCAATGAGGAGTCAGGGGTAAGCTCCCTCCTGCAGATTTGGGGATCAACATTTGCTTGCTTGCTTTAAAGCAATAACAACACCATCCTAATGGCTGCTGTTTCATGCGATTTGTTTCCTCTGTTTACAGAGGGCTAGGTTTGTCAGTTTAAACTAACATCTTCACTCCCCAGTGGCTGTGCTGCTACTATGGCTTAACCCCTTCCCTTCGGAGCTAAGCCTTGCCACTGCCAAGAATTAGCGTAATGATCACACGTGTGTTGGCAGTGCCAGCCTAGGGCAAAGTGAGAGGGGAATGGTTCGGGGGGGGTCATAAAATTTTCTTCTCTCAAGGGATGGTTCTGAAAGGGAAGAAAAACCAGGAGCTGGATTCCTTTGGGAAGGAGTTTACTTCATCTTTACTCCTATAGCCCAGCAACACCGTCCTCCAATCGGCTTTGCTGCATGACAGTGGGAGAGGTTCCCTCCAGACCCTTCTTTCTCCTCTCTCTTGGAATTGTCCTCTACCAGCACTGTTGCAGCAGAACTGCCAGTAAGATCTTGCATTTTTTGCTTTCCAGTGTCTTTCAGGTGGGCCAGTGTATGGGTCTGTGGTGCCTGGGGTCTAGCGATTTAGCCTATTGGCACTGGGGATGATGGGGAATGTGGAGAGGAATATGCATTGTTGAATCTTGCAGGGTGATGTTCTTAAAACATTGGGGTGAATAAGGGGTTAAAAATTACTCTGGATGATGCTTCAGAAAGCAGACAGCATGTCAGGAACATGCATGCTCGTTGACTTTATGCGAGACATAGCAATATCTCCTCTTAAGTCTCTCGTATCTGCAAGGACCCTCACCATATCTTATGAAGAGGTCTAATTTACTCACCAGTTAAAACCCCTCACACCTGTATTCCTGACCTGGCTGCCATGCTAGCCAAGATCCTTTCAGCACACCCATTGAAACCACGTTGTACTACTTGTGTGTGTATATGTGTGTGAGTGCATTTTGGCTATCTGAAAGCTGGCTAATCTCCTCCCACTTATTACAATCTAAAATTCTGTTGGGCATTTGTACTTAATTATTTTTGTGAGGTGGTAACGAACATATCCAGCCAGGTATTTACAGCTACAGAAAACAGTTCTGTTCATTAATCTTTGCTGATGCATTTGCTTTCTTCTTTGCCCAGGACATTAATGCCTTAATGTATTTGGGGACAGAGTACTGAAAAAACAGAAGAGAAATTTGTGGCTGGTGAGTGTGCTCAGTCTTCCTCTGCTTTTCTGAGTTTTGTGCTTGGGTAAAATTTGGGTCAGCTGAGCCCCTACACTGCTGTTGGGGAAAGGAACATTGCTGCGTGGCTCTCTCTCAAGTCCTGTCCCACTGAAAAGTCTCATTCTTGATGGCGTGATGAAGCTGTATATTGATTTTAATGTTCTACACTGCCTTGGTACGTACATCCTGTGTGCTAAGTGTGAGCAATGGTTTATGTATCTAGTAGAAAAGCTGATCAAATACTGGAAAGAGCTGTTGGAAAATAGTTTGCTGGATTACTAACTGTGCTTCCAGATGGACAGTCTGTTCCCTGTACAGTGGTTGTTTCTATCTGGATGGGCGCGAGTATGTATGTACCTGGAAAGAATACCTTGGGTCCTACTGTCAAGGCTTGCAAAAGTGAGAAATGTAACTCTTGCTTGGTCACAAAACGATTTTCATTCTGAAGGAGAAGCACTATAAAAGTTTGGCTGTCCTGCCTCCAATCAGGAAAAAAGAGCACTTTTTAACCTACTTCTCTAATGTGCTTAGGGAGATTCACAAGCAGAGGAAAGAGCTAAATATTTTGTGCAAATTGGTTAAAACAGCTTGGACTAGCCTACTCCAACTGCAAGTAAAAACTCAGGTTCTGAGTTCTGCATTGAACATTGTGTTTTCTTTAGGGTACCAATAGAGGTACCATGCTGAAGTTTCATCACGTTCAGAGCTGCACGTCAGTTCTGTACATGAACAGAACATTGGCTCTGAAGTTAGCAAGAGCAGATGAAGGCTTACCAGTATGTTGTGCTGCACAGCACTGATAGCTGAAGAGAGTACAGCAAACTTTTGGATCTTACCGAGGCAGGCTCTGGACTAGGGGACCAGTTTTCTTGCCTGTGGTACTAACCTTGCTCCTGCACCAGTCTCATTGGCTTCTGAGTTATAGTTGTGTAGACTCAGTGCAATGTAGTTCTGAATCAGGACTTAGCCGATACAGGTCTTGTTGTTTTTCAGTACGATTTCTAAAGTTGCAGGAGGAGTACCATGTGACTTGAGGACTAATGCGCTGAGATTTGGTCATTAGTGATGATAGTGTTGTTTTCAGACTGCTCTTCCGTTTGTCTGGCATAAGAGAGCAACGTGAATGTAGGATGATGATAGACTAAAAGTTCAAACCTTTTTCCCTCAAAAAATCTCAGGAAATTACATTCACCCTAGGGATGAGCCACTTTAACTTGTAGTATTAGTAATTAGATTATTTTGTAATTAATTGATGAACAGAGTGTAGCTATAGACAATAACAGTTATTTATCTTTACTCATGTTATGAGTGCACCTCAGCTTTTAACATCTGGAGTGCTGCGTGAACATCCATACTCATGGCATGTGTTTTTTCCTTTCCAAACAGAGAAGAATAACTGATATTCCCTAGGAGAAGACTTGTCTGTTATGATTTAAATTTCTGGATCGCTGTCGGCAGTAGTGAGCTGGAAGGCACTCAAGAGTCAGCCAGGTTGTGGGGTTTAAGCCAGTCTGTCTCCTCCATATTTTGGGGCACACTGCCTAGGCTGCAGTTTTCCCAGCAGTTATCCCATGGGGATAACACAAATGAACTGCCTTGCAGGCTGTTGACAGCAATTAAATATGCATGTATTTCACTTTGTGAGAATGTGGTGATCATAAATAGGGATTAAGATTGTTTAGCATTATGTCGAAGGAAGTTAACTCTTGCATCTCTGTATTTGGGTGGTCTGGAGAATCACTGTGGTGTCTCTGCCAGCCCTTTGCCATGCTGCTGGAGTGAGGAATGTGGTCCAGGATGTGTGTGATTGCCAGTGCCTCTGCTAGAACAGGTCTGCTTGCAAGCAATCAGCCACGCTCACTGAATGTGTGACTCTTGCTTCCCTACAGTAAAGTCTGTATCGTGCGCATTTGCTTCCCTCTCGTAACCCATTGTGCCAGAGGCAGCTGGATCTGCGATCCACGACGTGGCATGGAGGAGCACAGTGAGGTTACAGCACTCAGATGGAGCCGCGGGACATGGCACCCAGTGTTTCAAAGTGCTGTGCTGGAAGTAGCGTGTTCCCCAGATGCAGCCGAGTGCCTTGGCTCCTTCATGTGTCATGTGACCTGGCATGCCAGATGTGGCCCCTTGCACTTGTCCCAACATAACCTCCTATCTGATATGTAAAATGTTGCTATTCATGTGAATTTTTGGAAACAGAATCTTAAATGTTCTTATTCTAATCTCAGTAGTATATTTATGCTCATTTTGAATGGCTCTATCACACAAGACAGTGGAGAGTGAAGCCCCATATCCTCTCCTGTCTTGAAGCTCTTTGGTATTCTGGATTAACAGCAAAATACAGCCACTTGTTTTTAACCCTGATGCATCCTTCATGGCAAAATAATGACAGTAAACCCATCTGAAACAATGCGGTTACTCTTTGGACGTGGAACAGTGAAGTGTGCACGTGTAACACAGGTGTCAAAGAGATGCAGTGCTGTATGGTTTTGTATATCCAGAACAGGATACAGCCACATCAAGTGTTTCAAAGGTGGGGAAAAGGGGCCATAGTTGTTATAGTGGCTTACGTCTTAGCCTTACGACCTGCAGCATGCATCTCACTGGCTTTGGGTGAAGAGGATGCGATGAGCTGCAGGCTTCTCCTGGTGCTGCAGTGGTATTTGCTACCTGTAACCCTCTTAGAAACCAAATACAGATGCGAAAAGGCTAATCTTGTAATGAAGGCACTGGATTGCAGTTGAGGTTTGGGTGTGATTTCTGTCTGTGCTGCTGGTTTCTGCCATGGTGTCTAGACCTATGTACTGGTGTCAAGATCAAACGTCGTCAGAGCATGTCTTGGCTCCCACCAGTGCTGAGCACCCATGTTTTCTCTCCATGGGAGCCAGGGTGTGTTGGGCCTGGATCTGGCCTTGATACGGAGTTAAAAAGCAGCCAGGAGACATACCTGGAAGCTCTTTCAGGTTTGCTAATCTAGACATAGCAGGAAAGAAACTGAGCTAGTCTTTTTTTTTTTCTTTTTTCTGTCTCGTCTGCAAATGAGGATAATAATTCTTTTTCCTTACCTTTCGTCTGTTTAGATGAAACTTCTGGAGGGTGGGGCCTGACTTCAGAGACTGGTACAATGGGACAGTGACTTTAGCTGGGATTTCTAGGGGACTGTAAATAATGGAAAAATTTATTATTTGTCAAGGGAAAAAGCCCATTAGCATTTGGGACATGCCTGTACTGGTTTCAGAAAGTTTAAGAGGTCCTTGCAAGTGCTTTTATATGTCTCAGAATGAATTTGGTCTGGTATAGCTAAAACACACCTGAAAGTATGTCACTGAGCAACGTCCAAAACAAGCTTAGCAAATAGGCATTCACTGTGTATCAGGTTTTAGTCCTAATTTATGAGCAAGGAAATGGAGCAGGGAGAAGGAGGCAGCACCATAGCCCATAAACTCTATTCAGTGGAGGCACGGCAAAAAATGTCAGGCAGTTGTGTTCTTTTCCTCATGTGTCAAAAATAAACCCACCAATATAACAAATAAGCTTAGGGAGAGACATATTTCTAATGTAATTTTAATCTGTGTGCTCATGTGTGTGTTTGGGCAGGATTTAGAGCATTACATCAGTTTTTTGTGCTGTTAGTTCACTCCAACACACAGCTTTGCTTTTGGGGTCTGGTGGCGGGGAGAGAGGAGTGGAAGGAAAGGACTTGAACTAGGGGAAGTGATAGCACAGCAAGCAAATATCCACTCTTCCTTTAGGAGAAAAAAAAGTACCTAAACCAGTATTTCCAAAACTAGAATTGCAGACAAATGTGGAGGATGTCATCACGACAAGGCTCGGTGCTCTTAGATCCCATTTCAGATTTCAGACCATGTTGCTTTTCTTTCCCCCTTTCACCCACCCTTTGTTGTCATTTCTTGCTGTGTGATGTCACATTTAGATTTGTAAGCTCCTCTGGGAAGTAACCTGTCATTTTTCTTTTTCTGCAAACCTATATGAACGTTTATGGCTTGTTGTAAATAACAATCATGTCAGAAACCTTGGGAGGGTAAACATTAGGATTTTAGAAGGTATGGAATACAGTGAAATACCATGTGTGCATATTCAGACATACATATGTGTGAACACATGCATAGATGGGTACAACATGCGTTGACAGTGGCCGATTTAACTTGCATTGCATTTGAAATGTATTACATGACAGTGACCTGTATAGCAGAGTATGGAAATACGGTTTTCCTTATAATTAATGGGGTCTCAGGCATCTTCTTCATCTTCTTACTCCAAACTGAATCTGCATATTGCAGTTCCTCAGGTCCTCTAGGAAGAGTTCTCCCGCTCCTCTCCCCCTCCTCTTGTAGCTGGCCAGAGTAGTTTGCTGTATCAGCTGAGGGAGCACTTAGAAATGATGGGAATTGCTTTCTTCAGCCCAGGGACGAAGCCTTATCTCTTGTCCGGGGCGGGAGGAATGTAGGAAGCTGCGTCCAGATCTGCGATAGCGGCGCAATAAGCGCTGATGAGTGAGTTCGGTTGCTGCAGCAGAGAGGAGGAGGGAAAGCTTATTTTTAACTGGAAACTATACAAGTCAGACTGAAGTAGCTCTCTGCTGTCTCGCTGTCATCAAGTGTATGTGTGAGTGAATGAGCGTATGAACATAGTTAAGTACAGTGCATATATACTAATGGAGCATGTAATTGCATGTGTATAGGGTGGAGGCAAGTTGGATGAAATGACAGTGCGCGCTAGCTTCTTTGTCTGAGTGTTTGAACTCCTGTGTTGTAATCAGCAATTCCTGATAACATTTATCTACTACTTTTTTTCAGTGGGGTTGATTCTTTTCTGTTCCCTGCTCCTCGGGTTGCCTGTCTCCCAGCCATTCCTCTTT
>NW_010520505.1:35693-119036 GCF_000687285.1 Phaethon lepturus
TCCTAACTCTCGCTCCCCTTTCCCTCTTCCATCCTTAATCTTCCCACCCCTTCCTCTCATCTGAGCCTGACCCTTCTCTCTTCTTGCCCCTCCTTCCCAGCCGATCCCTCCCCCTGCTCTGGATCTGCTGGCTGTGGGATTTTTTCTCATGCTCACTGGCAGATGTGACAGCTTTTGGAACTGTATCATCTAGGAAACAGCTATATCTGGAGTTGAAAAATCTAACGTGGTTTCCCAGGCAGCAGGAAAAAATGGATCGCTGAGAGAATTTCAATCTCCGACTGCTTTTGTCTTGTGGTAGTGACTTTTATTATTTATGTTTGTGACATTTCTTACAGTACAGTTGTCAGCAGTGAATGAAAGACTGAAGTCTAGTAGATTATTATAAAATCAGTGTCACAGTATTTGTATTATTATATTAAAGGGATGCTGTCTACGTTTAAATACAGGTTTGGCTTGATTTACAAAATCTTCTATGCATAAAATATTCTTATGAATTTCTTACTGAATTAGAAAAGGCCTGTTTTATGTATTTTATTTAAACATTCTTTAGCTGGGTATTGGAAATACGAGTAAATAGCTTTTGCATGAAAACGATAAAGCGAAAGGAGACTGGTTAAATACAGACCTTCTCAGTGAAATGCAAAACCTACACAGACTATTACAATCCACTGGATTTCAAATAATTATTTTTAGTGTATGAATTTCATTTGATCTTAATGCACTGTACCTTTAAACCACCTGTCTGATATGGCAATGTCTTTATAATCAAAGATTGATGCTGACCATATAAAGCAAATGTCATTGGATACCCAGGGGTATATTGTATTTGAAGTTGATTACATTTTGTTGTTTTAAGATGTCTATTATAAGCCAATAAGGTAGATACAGGGCATGGCAGCAAGTCACCCTAAAATTGACCATGAACTTAGTAGGTGCTTCTTTCTGGGTTTAGGAAGCGTGCTTTTGTATATGGGATCGAGGTGTTAATTGACAGGTATAGTGATATAATGTAAATACACAAATGTAGTGTTTATGCTTATGCACACTGATACGCTGGCATAGAGCCACTGTTCTGTTTGGGGCAAAAATATCACCCAGGCTTTAAAAATTTGCATTTTGAAGTAGTTTAGCTAGACTCATTCTCCTTATGGAGAAATGACCGAGATGTTCAGAAAACAATTGATACTACAACTGCTGATGGTTGTGGCATTTATAACACCACATTTTACAGGACCCCTTGCCACCTGAGGCAGCTAAAGAGCAAACTTGAAAAACACTGTGTGCTATGCTCACAATATCTTCTCATTAGAAAATGAGATGACGAATGAAGCTGTGAGAGTAGAAACAGGAGAAGGAAAGATACTGGTTAAAATAGTAAAATCACTCTGTCTGGAAATGTCTCTGTTCTGGTGAACATGACTGACATGTAGTCAACGATTCAGAACTGAACCACTTGATATAACACTACAGGTATACTTCCTGCTTTCTTTGGAGGCTGTGAAAGCTCCTCAGTAGCACCAGCTGTTGGTTTGAATAGTACTAACACCATGAGCTATTAGAATATCTTTCCTTTCCAGGATTGTCTGCACTTTTTTCCTTAAAGAATTGCCCTATGACTTTAGTCTTGATTATTAGTTAATATGCAGCACCTAAGGGGCTTTAGAGATGAATCACTATGAGTAGTTGCAATACAGTCCTGGAGTGCAGATGCTCTTCCCATAAGCTCTCCATTAAGATGTATTTGGGTTTTCACTGGAATATTTTCTAAGCAAAGATTATTCTGGCTGTGAAACCTCTCCTAGGCAGAGCAGTTGCTTCCAACCTCTTTTGTAAGTGTTTTTTTTAGTTGCTTAGCCTTTGCTTTCTTTTTCAACTGGAAGGTATCTTTAGTAGGCTTCTGGACACAGTATTGCAATCGTTATTGTCAGTGTGTGAAGTCTGTAGTTCACCAAGGATGGATTACATGATTGGGGTTTTAGATAGTGTAAAGATCCTTCTGCAACATACCAACACTTCCCATCCCAGTGACTACAGATCATGGTAACCAAATTTTAAACCAGTGTGTATGCTTTTTCAGGATCTCAGTCTAGCACTAGGAAGCAAAGTCATTGTTCACCTGGTGGCTGCACTTTGCTCCCTAAACAAGTTTTAAGTGGAACAACCTGGAAAATGTTTGACATATATTTCACTGGGAGGGGAAAAAAGCATGAGGTGTGCTGATTTTCGAGACCAGTGCCCTCTAGAAGTGTGTTCATGTCTACACCACAACATGTTATCTCTGTATGTGTTCTGTGTCTCTGACCCTTGAAAATATTTATTCAGCACAAATAGTTGGAAGCTGAGGTCCTGTACAGGGGAAGAGTGATCACTACGAAGTTGAAGATCAAGTGGCAAAAATCCTCTATCTGATGTCAAGGAAGAGGTAGCGTTCATCACTTTATAAGCAATATTAGTGAGAGCCAAATGCTAGTATTGAAGTTGTCAGTCAAAAAGGAGGAGTATCAAAACATTTTTTTGTTTTCTACTGGTGGATATTAATTGCCTTAAAGAAACCTGTACAACTTTTTCCTAAGCTAGAGAGCTTTAGCACTGAACTACCTAAAAAGTTTTGCCACTGGGTCTCTGCTTTGTTTCACCTCTCTTGTGGGTCTTGTTGCGCAGTTCATCCTGTGCATTGACAGAAAGCATCTTGGAGAGGAGATGAGTTCTGGAGCATGCCAATTCCATTGCATCCAGTAACAATTACAACAGTAGTCTGCCCATTAAACATGTTTCTCCCACAGCAAATAGGAAAATGTAACTTAGAATACTTTTAACTTTAAAGCCATCAAACCAGTCAATAGAGTCATAGAACAATTCAGGGGAGAAGGGACCTCAAGAGATCTGTAGTCCAACCCCCTGCTCAAAGCAGGGTCTGCTCTGAGGGTCAGACCACGTTGCACAGGGCTTTGTCTTCAAGAGCAAACTTGCTCTTGGAAACCTCTGAGGATGGAGACTGCACAGTCTGTTGGGGCAACCTGCTCCAATGCTGGACTTGCCTGGTCATGACAAAGTTTTTCCTTCTATCCAGTCCGGCCTTCTCTGTCGCCTCGGATTCCCACCATTCTCCGCTGTGAAAAGTCTGGCTCTCCACAGAAAATCTCCCTACCTCTGAACTGTTTCTTCATGGAAAGGGTAACTGCCCTCTCACCCCATCTTCCCTGCCTGTCTTTTGTGAAGGGGTTGTGTCCATCCATCTCAGTCCTCCAGTTATTCAAGCTTTCCCTCATCTGTGACTGTATGTGGAGCTCTGGTTCTTCTTTTTGCTTCCTATGTTCCCAATTTCAAAACGGTCTAGAACTTCTGACTTTTTATCTATCTACTTTTTTTTTTTTTTTGGCTATAAAGTCTAAATTCAGATTTTGAATGTCTCTTGTGTTTGGGTATATTTAAGTGTTAGCTGGTTTTGGCTTGTTGTAATGGCTATTCACAGAAACTGTTTCTCTCAGCCCCCAAGGGAAAGGATTCTTAGTTTTTAATTTTAGCTTCTTCAGCTACCTGCTGACAGAGTTTGATTTCCACCTACTGCCTCCTCTCTGTCTAAGCTAAAGAACCCGACATCCAAAATCAGTCTTGGGCAGCTCTTCCTTTGGCAACAACTCTGTCATCTTTAAATAGGAATTGAATGTATGTTACTTACTTGAGAAGGCAGCTTGAGTCCTGTTCATAACTACCTTTCATTCCAGGTTTGTAGTGCAATCAACACTGTCTTAACTGGCTGGACTCCAAAGCCATTTAACCTGTAAAATATAAGTATGTATCTCATATATATATTTAAAATGTTTATATCAGGCAATATGAGTACAAAAAAAGGAAGCCAAGTGGTAGGAGTTCAGCTGTAGCTGTCACAGGTGTCTGTCTCTCTTCTGAAACAGGAGCACGGTTTCACAGTGGGCAGGGCACTAAAACAGTCACTGGAAATCCCAGCTCAGCCGCTGACCTGCCAGGTGGTCTGGAGCATGTCGTTGCTCTCTTGTTGCCTCTGTTTCCTCATCTGTAAAAGCAGATGATCAACTCCATCGTTAAAGTGCTTGTCATTGGAGAATGTTCTTAATACAATGTAATTAACTAATATAATTGAGCACTAATGGTATTGCCTTCTCTGATTCAGGCATCATGTTCCGCAAGAAGAAGAAGAAACGCCCAGAGATTTCAGCTCCGCAGAACTTTGAGCACCGTGTCCACACTTCATTTGACCCAAAGGAGGGCAAATTTGTGGGCCTGCCACCTCAATGGCAGAATATTCTAGACACGCTGAGGCGCCCCAAGCCAGTGGTAGACCCTTCAAGGATCACAAGGATGCAACTCCAGCCTATGAAGGTAAGAGAGGAAGACTACTCTTTCCTGTTCCCTTGGCTAGCAGGGAGGCCCAAGCTGAGGCAGTGTTTGCAGTGCCCCATATATATTTAAATGGGGGTAAGGGTGACGTCTGCAAGGAACTCGGTGGATAGCAGGGTCTGGACTTTCTTAACACTTCCCTTTTTTAAGGCGATAGTAACTTCATCAGAAATAAGGACAGTAGTATCCTTAACTGCAGTAGTGTCACTGTTACAACCAGCTGGCTGCCTGTCATCTTAACAAGGACCTGTGAAAGCTCCTGTGGTAGCTGACAGGGCCTAGGATGTGTTCGGCTGTTGTACGGGGAAGAGAAGAGGAAAATTTGTGGAGAGACCTGTTTTAGCAAGTTTGTCATTCTCGTGGGTGAGTAAATTTGGCTGGTAATTAAGTTGACAGGGAAGCCTGAGTGGGAGAGAGTGGGGTAGCGCTAGCTTGCTGTTCATGGATGGCTAAGTGAACGAGAGACAATAGGGAGCAGGACTTAACTACGTTTTAGGCTAAAAGGGTTTATAAAACAGCAGTTTATCAGAAAGTGGGACATAGTAAACAGGAGAATGTCCTTAAAGCAAGTCCTTCAGTAAGGAGAAACAAGTTACTGATCCTTGTAGATGGGTGCATTTAGATGGCTGTCTTGCTTGGATGGCTGTTGATAATGGCATCTGGAGACTGTGTGTTGATGTGACAGCAGGGACCTGCTGTGTGAAGAGAGGCAGATTCACGATGACCTCTTGGAAAAGGAAATGAAAGATGGTTACAGAATTATTGTGTTTAAAGTCTTGCTAGCTTGTGGGAAGTTTTTGTTCCCAGTTAAAAAAACCCTACAGGGGCCTAAAACCTGAAAGGTAAATTCTAAAATAGAGACGTTACTACTTGGATTTTAGGAAAGGACATAAAAGAAAATAGTTGTCTATCTGATGAATTTAGCTTTTTGTGTACAGATGCTTAAAACACAGGGAGTAAATGGGACTACATTTTAGTATAATGCAAGTATCAATGCAAAATCAAACCTCCAATTTAAATGGCACATCAGCAACTTTGAGCAGAATGCTAATTTAGAAAGGAAAAACTTGCTCAGGAAGAACAGGTAAAAGAAAAAGGGAGGAGGTATTGCCTTCTGTTTTATGGTGTCCTGAATGTGCTTTGAGGTTCAAAATGTAGTAGGAGATAGGACTGCAATCCACAGAAGAGATAAAATGTGCAATAAGAGACCAAGTTGGTTAGATCAGGAGCTCTCTAATGAGCTTAAACTGCAGGAGGATTGCTCAGAAGGGCGGAAACTACGTCAAGTTATAAAGGGCAAATAGAAAAGAAATTTATGTAGGGACAAAACTGGAAGGCCAAGGCACAAAAAGAGATGTTTTTCTCAAAGAACATAAAGGGCATTAAGGAGACATCATAAGTACACTGAGGAGGAGAAGGAGGATGATGGGAAGAATTTGTTCACTACTCATTTTGGAAGAAAGTTAATAACGAATGACGCTCAGAATTTGTAAATGTTTAATGATTTTTCTTAAGCTTTTATTGAAAAGGTTAACTGTGATCAGTGGGCTAACACAATTAACACAAGCATGAAGGGATAAGAACGCAGGCTAGAATAAGAAAGAACATGACCAGAAATGTGACTTCTTAGATAAGTTACATATTTTCAAGTCAGCTGGGCCTAATGAAATTCAAGGAATTGGAGATCAGTCAGAATAATTTCAATTCCCAGAAAAAGACTGGAACAAATAAGCAAGTAATCTATTTGCAACCACTTCCTAGGAGATAGCAGGGTAATAGCTAGCAGCCAGCATGGATTTATCAAGAACAAATTATGTCAAGCAACCCAATTTCCATCAATCACAGGGTATCAGGCTTTGGGTCAGGGAGAAATAATGGCTCTCTCTTATATCGTGACTTCAGTTAGGCTCTTGCACTGTACCTATGGCCTTCCAAGAGCAAACTGAGCAAATTTTCTCCAGTATTAGGAAAAGCATACTCAAAACAATAGCATGAGGCATCACTGTCAAAATAGAAATGTGCATGAAGAGATTTACTGGAGTTTGTCCTGAGTTTAATACTGGTCAGTACTTTCATCTATGACGTATTAAACCTGTAGATGGTAAAAGCTGAAAGGAGGTGCAAATCTTTTAAAGAACAAGGCTAGAATACCCAATAGCCTTTAAAAACCAGAGAAGAATCTTAAACTGTCTTTTTTTACCCCTGTAAGTCCAAGTACAAATACTCTCTTAGGCTGCATGACATAGTTGATTATCTCTGGTAAACTTCATTTGAACAAATTCCTGTTCAGTGATACCAGTCAACAGTAAGATTTTTTTTTTTTTTTTCCTTTTAAGTGCTAATTGGCCCTATTAGGCCAAGCCCTTATACAGAGAGTCCTGTATTCAACTATCAGAGTTTTTTCTTTTTTTGACATATACTGTCTGTAGCTTGTAAAGTGTTGCTTTTCTTTTTAAAATGATAATTTCTAAATTTTGGCCAGCAAGGCATGATCTTTGTAAGAGCTATCCATATAGATTTGGCTCAAATTTGGATGTTTCTGCATTAATCTGATGCAGTCTTCAAATACAGCTGCGAAGTACAACTAACTCCCATCTTCTCTGTCCACTGGGGAGACTACTGACTTAATAGCCTAGAAGTGCAACAGTAGTGACTTGAGTCTAATTTTAGGAAGTTTTTAACTAGGAGGTGAGGTGAGCACTGGAATGGATTTTCTAGAGAGGCTATAGCATCTGTTCTTGGAGATTTCTCATTTTGAGAACATGTTAGATACAAGTCTTTCTGGAATTATTTTTGACCATCTACTTTGGACTAGCTGGCCTCTTGAGATTTCTGCCAACTTTATTCTGAGTAATTCTTCTTCCCAGTTTGTAGAAACACTGAACCATCAGTGAGCATCTCCCATCTGCCTGTGGAAGCATGAGCAAGGGTGTGGAGGCATCTTGCCAAGTGCTCTGTGACTTGGTGTGTGTATTACATCTGTCCCTGCTCAGACTCATTTATGAACTAGTGCTCTTAATTGAATGCATTGCTGAGGTAAACTGATATATCTGCCATTTCTAATGGATGAATTAGAATGGACAGAAGAGACTTCCTACCCCACTGACAGATTTCAGAGACTGGGTTTCTGACCAATTTACTTTTTGTATTTTTTTCCCCCTATCGAGTTTGGTGCAGAAGTGGTAGAAACCGTTTGAGGATCTAGTGTCCCTGGCGTGTTGTTTACTTGACAGCAGCTGGGGCCACAGAGAAGGATGCATGTATGTGGTGAGGAAGGTGTATTGCTGCAATAGGACTGAAAAGCAGAATTTCCTGCTGCAGGTGACGCAGGTATGCAATGCTATGAGTCAGATTGTCCTTTCTTCACCTTGTTTGACAAAATCTTCGGTTCTGCCTTTCATTCTCTGACACTGAGCAAACCAGGTGCTCATTTTGTTCACTGTGGTGGCATTCTGTTGAAATTACTGGAACGGCTGTTTTGCACCAACTAAATATTAGGCTCGGTGTAATTAATCCAGCATCTTTAGAAGATCCCTGGAGTTCAGTTAGCAAACAGGAGATTGCCATCACTCCAGGGAAGGATTTTCCTCAGGCAGAGATTCATGAAAGTGTAGGAGTGATCCTATGCTGTGAATTTCTGTGAAGAAATGAAACATTCTGGTTCCCAGCACTAAAAAAGCCTCTGTAAGCTTTTCAGTTCCAGAATAAGCAAGGTAGAGCACTACATAATATACCAACAGCTTCAAGTGTCCTACTTGTATAGTGCTGTTGCTTGTTTGGATGGAAGCCTTGTTCTTCATTGTTTGCTTACAAGGCAGTTGTGAGCTGTTGTGACCCTTTGTTCATCATTTTTAATTATAATAGCTTGGAAGAACAGAGGAGGGATGCATTGTTGGAACTGTGTGGTCTTTACTGGTCAGGATTAAGATGCATTAGCAAAAACCAGACTAAGGGGGGATGTTTACAATGCTATTGAGAGTGCTACAGGGGAGAGATGAACCTTGTATTGGAATAGCAAGGTGATTTTTGCAGATAGAGCTTAGGACATGCTGTAATGTCTGAGAACTAATGCTCTCAGGAGCTTGTTGAGCCTAAGTTAGTGATGTAGTGTAGCACAATTTCAGCACAAGAGAGTTGGGAGTGCTAAAAACATCCCATTTTTGCTATAATGTTGTCCTTCAGAATGTGAGTGCAGCAGCAGAATACACTGTTCTGGCTGAAAGCACTGCTGCCTCTGACAGAAGGAGGTAACCCAATGATTCCTGTGTTTTTTTCTTCAGTAAAGGATGAAAAAAAAAGACAGTAAGAAACATTTCTCATTTTTCCTAAATCCCCTGAGTAATGTTTGGCTAAACAGACAAAATCAAATCTCTGTCAAGATAAACTGAGCCTCAATTTTTATAACTCTAACTTTTTCACCCCCTTCCCTATGTTTCACAGACTGTGGTGAGGGGCAGCACTGTGGAAGTGGAAGGCTATATATCTGGGCTACTCAATGACATCCAGAAGCTTTCTGCCATCAGTTCAAACACTCTGAGGGGAAGGAGCCCCACCAGCAGGAGGAGAGCTCAGTCCCTTGGGCTCCTGGGCGAAGACAGACCCCCAGACATGTATCTTCAGACTCCTGAAGCAGACTGGGCAGACAAATATGGAAACTACCTCAATTGCAATGGTGGGACCAAGGTAACCCGGAGGCAGACTATGTGGCCAGATTATAAACCCCGATTGGACGGACAGTCTCATCCCAATGGTATGGTAACGAAAGCACAGTCCCTTGGGCCTTCAGAGTTCCAGGGTGCCGACGGCAGCTGCCTCCAGCGTGCCTCTGGTTTGCAGCATATGCCAACGCTACCAGGGGAGAGTGAGAAGACGGGAGTAAAGAGCTCAGAAGAGTGCTGGCCTCAGCCTTGTCTCGCACGACAATCAAACTCCAGGCCCTCAGGGGAGGACAGCCCTAGCTCCAAATCAAGGGAGAACAGCTTGAAGAGGAGGCTGTTACGCAGTGTGTTCGCCTCATCCAGCGGCTCAAACAAGTCAGGCCCTTCCCTGCAGATAAAGGTATAGTTATTAGGTATTTTTGAGTGAGTGCAATGTTGACTTTAAGTTCCAGAGGTTACTTACACAGCTGAACAAATTTAATTGCAAACATCATGCAACCATCTGTTCTTGTTATGATTAATGCTGGAATGAAGATAGTCCTGGATAGGGGAAATGTGTAGTCTGCCTAAGCTTCACAGAATATACTGCTAGGCATAGCTCAAAATGGCAGCCAGATCTACATGAGAAAGGCTTGTTAGTGGAACTGTGCTTGCAGGGGTGTAGGTTGGGAATAAGGTAGAGGACTTAGTCATTTTTGCCCTTCTGTAGTAGTAAAGTCATAACTTAAATGACATTATACTAGCGTAAATGTGCTTTTGCCATTTAGGAAATTGCTGTAATTTACCTTAGTAATGTATTCTTTTGCCTGTGCAAAATAGAACAACTCAGGAGACCTTGTAGGTTATAGCTGTATCTGCCAACCTGCCTACAACAGGAACGTTTCCATCAGCACCCACAGTACTGTCAAACAGGAAATCTGACTGTTGGTTTTGGTAAGGATGGGACAGCTCATAGCTACATCTCCCCCAGGAAAACTACCCTGAGTGAATGACTCCCTTCTTATTAAACTAGGAGAAAAACTCCTGGCTCATATTACTGGATAGGAAATGTAGCCCTTCAGGCCACTGCTGCTAATTCATCCCAGGGTAACCCAGCACTCATTGTCCTTGCACAGCTGCTCAGTGGTTTCAACAGTGGTTTCAAAGGCTGCGCTGGGCTGGTGCAAGGCCAGGCTAATTTCTAGCAGGCGTGGAGTCCCTGATCTCAGAGGAAGACGACAGGAACCACTGGCCCAACAAAACTGACTGCTCCAAAGTGTATTGCAGGGTGGGGCTCTCTCTGACGCAGCTTCTTGCAGTTTGCACAAGGATCAGGCTCAAGGCTTTCAGACACAGCCTTCTCCACGCTGATTCGCTTTACCGGGGAGCAGGATTTTAAAGGAATGCAGTTCTTGTGTAGCACAAACTACGCTTATTGCTGTCTCTGACTCTGGGCTGATCTATACTGGCTGGAGGCCTATCCCTGAGTACTTAGGGGAACTGACCACTTCTTTTTTCTCTAGCAAGATTGTCTTTGCCATGCCTCAGCACTTTCACGAGGAGGAGCAGAGGTTACCAGTTAAATGGCGTGTGTGCATGGATATGCTTGGGTGTGTTTGAACTCGAGCTGCTTGTGAGAGGAGGGGAGTAGGAAAGACCTTGAGGATATCTAGTCCATCTCCCTGCTCCAGTGAAGGATCTGTGCCATCACTAATTGTTTATCTAAGCTGTTCTTAGCAGCCTCCAATGATTAAAACCTTAGTCTCCCTTTCAAATGGAGATGATGATGTCTAATTGTGACGTGTAAGAAATGCATAATTGCAGATGAAATGGAAAGGGGAAATAATTGGCTGAAAATGGGGATGTGGGTGCCTTGATAGGCTGCCTGTAGTCACCATGGGAAGGTCAAGTGCTCTTTACTTTCAACCTAGTACGGGGGGAAGGAGTGGGAGAACCAGTGACATCTCAAAATGTCCAGAGACTGAAAACGCGTATACAGGGGCTGTCAAATGACAGGAGCAGGAAATAATACTTACATGTGGTTAGACAAGCATGTGTGAGCTTGCATGTGTGTTGTGTGCCCTTTTGCATGCTCTAGGTTATATAAAACTTTTTTTTTTTTTTCTCTCCTGAGACAAAACAAGAGTTGGGAAATAAATACTTCGTTGCCATGAGCATGTTTCTACAGGACTGCAGGGGTGGAGCTGGTAAATGAGGAGGAAGTAACTTCTTGACAGGCGGTTTGTGTTTGCGCATCCTGCACCCCAAAGCCAGGAGCTACTAAATCATACTTTCAGGGCCTGTGTGTGTGTGAAAATGAGCTGTATGTGTTAGGCTTATGCAGATTTTACTGTTGACAAAAATCCTTGATTAAAAACCAAAGTGCATAGAATTAAATTCTATACAATTATTTTCTGTCTGAGACAGAGAAAATGAGTGCCCTTTTAAAAATTGGCAGTTTTTGGTTCCCATACCCATATTATTAACTTTATTAATAATTGCCTGAATTGTGAGAGAGAAAAAGCTTGTTGCTTTGAAGTTTTTATTTTGCCCTATAATATAAATGATTGGCTTGCTCTTTCTGAAGCTGCTACTTTGTCAGATCCACTATTATTTTACATATAACTATGTATATAATGTATTTTATACCTAACCTGCTAGATGTTGTTGAATTTTAATTAGTCAACGTTTCCAGGGTGAGTATTAGCACTTCAAGATTTATCCTTCTTGGGAGACCTATGCTTAATGCTAGCATGGGAATATGTATCCTGAAGCCACGCTACTGCAGGCTGTGATCTTACGAGAACTCACAAACTAAACAGGGTTGGGCCTCCTTGGCACTTGAGTGGGAGGTCTGCGAAAGCCTTGAGAGCTTCGGGAAAGAGCACTGCTAATCCAAATTAATTGTAGGACAGTTTTGAGCCAGTAAGATGGCAAAGTGACAGGTGGCTCTGTGTAGCTGAAGTGTCATGCTGGCCACCCACAGCTGTCCCGGTTAATGATGCTTTTCCCAAAACAGAGTGCGAATTCTGTGTCTGATTGACAGAAATGCACTGCAGGTACAAGTGGAAAGTGCAGAGAGAGTTTTCAGTAGGCAGTATGTAATTACCCAAAGGGAATTAGGCCAAGACATCAAAGTGATTTACAGCTTTGGCATGAATCTTCTTTCCTTTTATATATAGGAAGATCAGAGGCACAGAGGGATAAAGGATTTTCAAATTCTCTGCAACACAGGTTGCCCCTGAGTTTTGGTGGCAAGGTTGGAATGCATTTTATCAGCTGGGTTTTTTTCCTGTGGGTTTTGTTTTTTGGTTTTTTTTAAGCATATGCTTTAAAAGGTCCCTCTTAAACTGCCTTAATTAGGAGATCCTTAAAGCATAGCACCCATCCTGGAACTGATTCTTGAAAATCTGCATCCCTGTGTCTTCCCCTAGTCATGCAGCATATGTTGGGCAGACCCAGAGACAAGAACCTCCAGCAGCGCTTGACTCCAGACAGCTACAAAATGTACTAGGCCAGAGTGGCATAACATGCAGCTGATTCCTGCCGCTTCTTTCTCTTGCTAATCTAACCATGACTTTTTCTTTCTTCCACTTTCTTATTTGTTCTTCGCAAAGCCTAATGCTTTCTTCAGGCCCCAGCAGTGGGGTTCACCATGCAGCCCTGCAGCCAAAGCCCAGTCTCTTCCATCAGATCAGCCTGCATCCGATTTCCCCAGGATGATCTCAGAAGCTGGGACTCCCCAGAAGTCACCAACAGTGGAGAAAGCAATTGCACTGCCACAAGGCAGGCCGTCACCGGCAGGGTCTCCCAGGAACCGGCAGACTCAGACTAGTTCTAGCAACCTCCACCTTCCCCAGGACTCTTCTGCGAAAGGGCAGCTGGCCAGTGAGGACCCAGTGGTTGTGACTCATGAGCAGTTCAAAGCTGCCCTTAGGATGGTAGTGGACCAGGGGGATCCCCGGACATTGCTGGAGAATTACGTAAAGATTGGTGAAGGGTCCACGGGTATCGTCTGTATTGCTCGAGAGAAGCACTCAGGGCGGCAGGTGGCAGTGAAAATGATGGATCTGAGAAAGCAGCAGCGTCGGGAGCTCCTTTTTAATGAGGTGAGTATAGTGATGAGCGGTGGGGTTTTGCTCTTCACCATAAAGCCATGGGAACAGTCATTGTGGTAAAAAGAAGGGAAGAGCAGGAGACATCTTCCTTTTAATAGAATTATGCTGGTACCAAGAAGGAAGGTGATGGTGGGATGGAGGCTACTGCATTGTACTTGTAGGGTTGTACATGCTTGCTTTGTTGGATAAGATTAAGTTTTGTGGTGGTCAGTTGTCCACTGTGTTTTTACAGGTGGTGATAATGAGGGACTATCAACATGTCAACGTAGTGGAGATGTACAAGAGCTATCTAGTGGGAGAGGAGCTCTGGGTGCTGATGGAGTTCCTGCAGGGGGGAGCCCTCACAGACATTGTGTCTCAGATCAGGTACGAAGTGAAATCCAAAACATCAATGTTTGTGTTCCCACCTGACAGGCAAGAACAGTAGAGTGGAGATTTCTGGGAAGAATAGTTTCTCTTGGAGATCTTGTGTTTTCAGTGCCCTGAAATTACTACACTTTAAAACTGTCATCCATCTGAAGTATGTAATAATACTTCTGATGTAGAAGGGACCTCATTTACAGTACTGATCCCTTTAGATATCCATTAGTCATCGACTTGATGACCTTCCCTGTAAAACACAGTACTCATAAAAAGTATTGTTTACTCTATCTGTTGTGTTCTGGCCAGGAAGCTCATTGAATGAATATTAAAGAGCGTGCAGAAATAGTTTTCAGTGGTGCAACCTTAGTGAGATTGTATTTGTGGCTAACTCCTCTGGAGGAGTGCAGCAGAGCCTTGAGTTCTGGGAGTCCTTCCCAAATTTCATTGCCTAAAGATAGCAACTACTGGACACTCTCCTAGATTTGTTTTACCCACACCACTTCGTATTCATTAATGCCCAAAGCATTCTTGGAGGGAAAAGAAGTTGTTCTCAAACGGCCTCTAAAGTGTTCTGGTGATGCAGTTGTTATGATCGTGTCTTACCCATGACCCTGGAGCACCCTCCTGCTTCCGAGCAGTCCTGCGAGGCTGTAAACTGGTGCAGGGAACGCCAATGAAAAGACTGACCAAGAAAGGCCGTAGGATGAGCTTTCCTTTTTTGAAGATTCAGAATCTTAATTGGATTACAATTAGGCAGTATTGCTAACACTAATTGTATTTACTTTTATTTTTTAATCATAGTATGCCTTTAATTCACTTACGTGCTTTTATGAGCCTTTACTGATCCTGTGGTGGATTTAAGGCATGTATCTTGCTCTGTTGGGTTCTCTGTTTTGGAAGCACATCTGTGATGTGTTTGGGAGGCATAAAAAAGACACATTGTCTTTTGTAGACTCTAGAACCCCACCTGTAAGGAATGTCTTGGAAACACTTAGGTGGCCAGGCCCTCCAGGATTGAGTTCAGAGGCACATCTCAGGGTCTGAGACCCAGGGTTTCATTGTAAGTCATGTACCTGCTCCTGGACAGGAAAAAGAACATTTAGTCCTGAAGAATGCTGAGTTAGGGCATTGCAGAGCCAGTGAAGCTCTTGTAGCTTTCAGCTGGTATTAGAACCAATGGAACTACAGATAAAAAAAAATATTCTGAAGAGGTTTATGAAGGAGCTGTGTAGTTTATACCCACCAGTGAGACTGAATTCCATTGGGGGACCTCAGCCTAGATTTGAGTTATTTTACAAAGCCTTCCTTTGAACCTTTTAATGAATGCTTGTTTTTCTACATAGTGGAAATAGGATCTGTTATAATGATAACATTTATCAAAAGTAAGCTGCGAGCCTTTATCAGCTTTTCACAGGAAAGAAAATACCCTCATTCCACTTGTTAAACATTTGCTGAAGGTGATAACTGATTTGCATCTCCAGCAGTGAGCTAATCCTCTAGTAATCTGGTTTATACTATGCATTCACTTGATTGAAACCAAATTCCATATATGACAAGCTGAAAGTACCCCTCTTGTTATCTTCTAGAACCACAGAGCTCAGAACTGTATCAACTTTTCTTACAGCTCATGCACTATGAAATGAAAAGCACTGTTTCTAAATAGGTTAGGTTCTGTATTGGAGAAGTCCCTCTTCTATTAGCGGTTAAATAATAATGGCAGAAGTAGCCCTCTGCTCTCTTTCTGATATATTTCCACCATCAGCATGGCACAGGGCAGCCACAGCATGCAGTGTCCTGGTCAGATGGTCGATTTGGTATAGGAAGATATGGAATACCAAACAAGCAATGGAGGTATAAATTTTTCAGCTGGTGGTGCAACCTCCTTCATGAATGTGTAGAAATGGCTCTTGTGTATTTAGAAGGTACTGGTGCACTGTGCACAGTTCTGGCTTCTGGGCTCTCTCTTCTCCTCAGTGTTACTTGCAGACATGGATTTGAGGAGGTATCATTTCTGTGCCCTCAGCTGAGAGTTGTTTGAAACAACTGCTAGAGACAGGCTGAGAATCAAAAGTACTCAAACTGAGTACTTGGGCTATTCTTTGAAATACTTACAGCAATGCTCAGTATAAACGTGCAGAGAACACTGTCACTGTCCCCAGTTAAAGGAGTTAATTTTCATTTCTACCATTTTCACTTTTACTTGGTCATGAAGGTTCTTGTGTTGGTATTTCAAACAGCAAGAGCTTCTAAAGAAGTTCTTGGTGCTTATACTCAGTGTGCTAACAGAGAGTGTGGTAAAATTCGGGAGTGTCTTCCCTGCTTGTAACCTGTGCTACCTTTAGTTAGGTATAAGAGTATCCAAAGTGTCTAGCTGCATGAAACCTGTAAAAGATCCCTATTTTCTCTATCAAATTACGTGTTTAGATGCTTTCTGGATAAAGTTGCACAATATGCCTTGTGAACAATCGCTTTACTATATTTGCTTTAAAAAGAAAGCTATCTCAACAGTTACAGTGGCACCTTGGCATGAAGGAGCAGTCTTGCCTATCATAGTTGCTTGAAACAGCATCCATCATGCAGAATGTTTTTAGATACAAGATTTAAAATGCACTTTCTCTGTATTAGACTTACAAAAACTTAAAATTGCTAACTGTCAAGACAGAAATGTTTTCAACAGTAAAAAACAGTCGTAGAGGAACAGTAAAAGTGAGATAGTAATGGTCATGGGGAACCAAAATAGGTATCTGCAACTCAACTTTGAAATTGTGAAGAGGACCTGCCCAGTACAATGCAGTTAAACTCCTGTGTCTTTAATTTCAGGCTAAATGAAGAGCAAATTGCAACAGTGTGTGAATCAGTGCTGCAGGCTCTGTCCTATCTTCACTCTCAGGGGGTCATTCACCGAGACATCAAGAGCGACTCCATTCTTTTGACACTGGATGGAAGGGTATGTTTCCTCAGACAAATTGTTTCCTGTCTTCTGCTGCTGTAGTCTTAGCCTGTGTCCTTTCTTTCTGTTCTCAATCTCTTGTTTGTACTTCATCCTCTTACTCCCTTTGTCTTCGGTGTTTCCTTCCATGTTGTTTAAAAATTATTTTTAAGGCTGGTTGCTTTTCTCTTTGTACAGGTCAAGCTCTCAGATTTTGGCTTCTGTGCTCAGATCAGTAAAGATGTACCTAAAAGAAAGTCTCTAGTAGGTACTCCCTACTGGATGGCTCCAGAAGTTATTGCAAGGATACCATACACCACTGAGGTAAGGGACACTTCCCTAATACCAGAAGAGGTATATAAATAATATTCTGAAGTGTCACAGGAAAATTACTATTGGGTCTTCTAGGAAGAGCCTCTAGAGTCTATTTAAAGTATAAAGACACCTATGACTACAGATTTGATTATGATATCAATATTTCCTAAAAGTGTAGAAAAACAAGTTCTTCTGCTTCCAGGAAGAGGGTGTAAACTTCATTCTTAAACCTGAAGCTTGGCATAGGCTTGTATCTGCTGTAGTGTGGACAGGTGTTAGCAAGGAGCAGCTTGTGACATGATATGGATCAGTAAATCAATCAATGCCATAAAGGGAGGGGAGGAGAAGAGGGAAGGCACAGATGGAAGCTCTGAAATTATGGGCAGGTGGCAGCAGACTGATTAGTTTTGTTTACCAACCAACCAGGTGTAGCACAAGCAGTTACTTGCAGACCTTTACATGTTGCAACACCAGTGTGGCTCAGTCCTAGGTGGAAAGCTGTCTTGGTTAAACTGTGGTAAGGAGTCCAGTAGCATCAAGTGGGTTAATGTTCTACTCTTCACAGTAACGTTTGTCATGGGTGGGGTGTTGCAGTCTTTGTGAAGGCAACAAAGCAAGGACCTGTTGCTCTGAACTGTGTGTATTGATGTGACATTGGCTCCCACAGGTGGATATCTGGTCTCTGGGGATCATGGTGATAGAGATGGTGGATGGAGAACCCCCCTATTTTAGTGATTCTCCAGTCCAGGCAATGAAGAGACTCCGTGACAGTCCTCCTCCCAAACTGAAAAACTTCCACAGGGTGAGCATACTGGCAAACACTCGTAAACCTGATGAATATTGTGGGGACACATCTGTATTAGCCGTTCCTGGTAAAGCTGGCTGTGAAAGTGATCTTGCTAGGACATGTTTCTTGGGCAACTTTGTTGGCTCTGGTGCTTCAGTGGATGCAAGCTGCTGCTGACAGCTAGTGGCTGGTTGGGAAATAGCCCTAATAATGTAAGGTCACTTGGGCATAAACCTGATAATGCAAATCAAAGCTGCTTCAGGTGGACCCAGCAGTTAACATCTTCTGATGTCGATAGAGTAGCTCATCTTCTAGGGAAGCAAATAGGAGGATCTTTGCTCTTGAGAGTTTCTGGCTTTGCGGCTTTCAACACTGCAAAGACTGCATTATGGTCGGAGCAGGAGAGCTCAGCAGAGACAGTAGCTCATGGAGACACTGCAAGCTGTTTGAAGATGAACTCAGCTTCATGGTTTCTTGTAAAAAAAAGTAGCAGTGACATAAGAAATACAGTGATTACCTTTTAGTCACCACTTAGAGCAGTCCTCCTTTCATTTCAGTCCAAGCCTCTGAGATCAAATAGCTTCTGCAGCATTCTGAGCTATCCGGCCTTTCCAATTAATCAGAATATCTGCAGCTGCTGAAACTGAATTATTTAACAGAGTAGACTGCTGAACTAACAGCATACACTCAAACATCAACAGCTGCACTTTCCTCTTTGCCTTTGCAACACTAATTAAAATTTCAAGGTCACGTTCTGGACCCAGTGCTTGTGCTCCTTAGGCAGCATAAAGCCAGTTCTGTTCTGGATTGCACACTTTGCTTGGTGAGATGGCCCTACCATGGGCCATGAAAGCCAGAGACATTTATAGCCTTGCTCTGCTCCACTTTGTCCTGGGATGCAAACTGGCTTCCAGCAGACCTCTGGATTGCCGCACTGGTGGCCATCCTACCCCATCTCTGTGCTGTCTGAGTGGAGCTCAGCACCAGCAGTGGATCCAGCCCTCCATTCCGATGACAGTTAATGGCTCACTGTGGTCAATCCCTGTAGTAATGGGTGCAACAGGTTAAATGGATGCCCTCCTACCCCTAAATCTCCACTGCTTTGCTGAAGCGTAACTAGATTTATCGACAGAGGATAAAGGCTGGATCCTGACACTCGTACTTAGCTGTGTTGTGCCTTCTCCCTCTCGCAATCACAGTGAAGTTGTTCAAAGCACTCATGAAATAAGCTGTAGCTCAGAGTGAACAGTGTTTCGTGATCTACTTCTAAGTTAACCAGAGCTGGGAAAATGCCCCCAGTCTAAAATGGATGTAATTAGCAGCATTAAAATAAATAAATATATACCAAGTTAATCTTTTATTCGGTTTTAATGATGCAGAGGATTACCACCAGCAAGAGATGTGCAGTGCCTTTAAGTGGTTCTTGGGTCTGCCTACTCAACAGGCTTTTCCACATCTTTCAACGGACAAACCTGCTGAGGTCATTTAGCTTTTTGGTATACTGTTCTGCAGTTTCTTCATCTTCTTGTACTGGCAGCACTAGGTTTCCAGACCCTCAAAACCTATTTGGGAATCCTGTTTAACTACTTTTTGCACAATCTGTGGCCAGTAAAAGAATGAATTGATCAACCCTTCACATCCAAGTGATGTGCCTCGGGTAGCAGGATTTCTGTTGAATTTTTGAGCTGAAATGCAGAAGAGATTAAATAACAAAATGGAAATAAAATTAACTTAGATGGAAGGATATGACAGGCAGTCTTGTCTTAATTTGCTGTGCCCCATGAAAAAGAAAACAGCCTGTGTAAATGTGTGTGCTGGTGACAGAAAGTTATTACTGCAGTACAAGGAGCATGCTCTCTCATGTTACATTTCTGTGCAAAAGCAGCATTACAAAGTTGAAATGTACAGGACCCTTTTTAACCAAACCTACCTCAGCAACCTGTTGTCACATGCACTCTTGCCTGGTTCCTTTACAAGGTTGACTTGGTTGGTTGCTTTTTCACAGACCTCCCCAGTTCTGAGAGACTTCTTGGAAAGGATGTTGACACGGGATCCGCTAGAAAGAGCAACAGCACAAGAACTTCTGGATCACCCCTTTTTGCTCCAGACAGGACTTCCAGAATGCCTAGTCCCCCTTATCCAACAATACAGAAAGCGTACCTCTACCTGCTGATTTTACATAAGGGGAAATGCCAGGAAAAAATGTTTATATATTAAAAAAAGTAATAATCAAGAAACCAGGCAGCCTTGTCCTTTGAATGGTGCTTGAAACTTGTCAGCAATCTTTTTAGAGGATGAATGTGAATACTGTCCTTGCATTCTCAGCCTTTTGTGGCTTCTCTTTTGCTGAAGACAATCAATACATACTAGATCCAAATAAGACCAAGTATGTTTCAAGAATAAAGCAGGTATTTCATGGCTTGTGGATCACTTCTTCTGAAGAATGGCATTTTAAAGTGGAGTCTGAAGTTGCGTCTCTGAATGTCTGCAAGTTCCTGCAAACCTTGGCTGCTGACTACTGAACTGGAACAATATTTCCCAATGAGAAATGTGATCTTTGTTTCCTTAGTTGTACACTGGAGTCTTGAGCTGACTCAAATGTACATTTTGGGGCACAGACCCCTTTAAACTCTCAAACAATGCACAAAGACTTGACAATTTTTTCCTCTGAGACTTTTTCACAGATGATTTTAATTTCCTTCAGTTAAATGTGGACCTAGAAAACTGTACGTATTTTCCTAGGGAGCAGATGTGATATGTATATATTTGTTTCTAAATGGCTCTCTTGCATCAACATGCTTCTCTTTTGCTGAGGAATATGTATGGTTTAGTGGTCAATCTTGAATCCATTTCATGATCTTAAACTTTTGGAGGGGGAAACCCTTGGATACAGGCCTCACAACAGGCTCTGTGAAGACAGATGTTCTTGCCACCAGGATCTCGTGGTTGAAAATTCACAATATGCAACACCTCCTGTGCTGGTTGGAATGGAGAGTCTGTGAAAGCTTGTTCCTATGTTTTTTCTTTCCAAGTCCTTTCTCCCAAGAGAGGCTGAGAAATGCTGTCCTGGGACAATTGTTGGGTAGCGCTTTGGAGATGCTCTAGGAGACTGAAAGAAAAAGTTTCAGCTGTCCTGCATATCCCAGGAGAGATTTTTGTGTTCATGTGAGGTGGTTTGTTGATCCTCTATCTCCCCTGCTTGCTACTGCAGAACATGGGGAGAAGAGAAACTTTTGATGTATGTTTTGTTATTGGTATGCCCTTCCCCACCATCCCTTTGCTGATACATTTGGAAGGTTACTGATTGTCTAAACAGCTCTTTCAGCTATTTTAAAAGAGATTTAAGTATTTTGTATGATACACTTTCTGATCAGTGAGATAGTCAAGGTAATTGGACTCTAGGTCAGGATGTAACATTGTACAGTAATGGTGTATATTGTTGTGAGGTCTCAAGAATATACTCATATATGTGGAACTGGGATCCTATTTTGAAACTCCAGATAAAAATTGGTTGGAATTTACATTATTCTTGGGACAGTCCTACTGTCTCAGAAACTAACCTCATAATTGCATTTTCTTCAGAAGATGTTAATAATCTCTATCCTCTGCTATTTACTCCAGTTATAGATCCTGCTTCAAAATCGAAGCCACAGTTGATTACTTGAAGTAATTTAGGATGGAATTCATCTGCACTGATGCCAGCCATCTAAATGGTGGGCACCCAGTCTGCGAAGCATATGGATTGGCTCTGTAGACCATGGTGAGAGGAACACCTCCAAAGGGCGATTCATTTTCGTTATCTCAGATACCTGCTGAAGGATGAAATCGCTGTCTCTCAATACCACTCTGCCTGTGGCCAGTAGAGGGATCGTAGGTGGTTTGCCTAGACTGGATGTCTAAGTTTGAGGCTGATGAAATTGGTTGAAATTAATTCATTTAGCTCCTCCTTAGCTGCACTGGAAAATTTTTGATGTAAAATGTTTCTGTATTCTGGATATACTGCTTTTTTTAATGCAAAAGAGCAGGGCTTTAAAAAGATTTATAATTTGAAACAAACGATCCAGCTCGTCTGTAGTTGTGAATCCTTTGCACTTGTGTTTTAAATTAAAGTAGATCTTGATTTATTCATAAGCCTGTTGCAGTGCTGAGATACTTTAAAATATGTCTGTAGTTCGGAGAGGTAAGGGAAGTGCGAACCTTGAAGTCTGGTCTAACTTACCTGTTCTGTGGCTATGTGGCTTTTAAAACAAGAAGAGACTATAGCAGAAGCCTGGATCCTGAAACAAATGTTCCTTGGGGAAAGGGATGACCGCTTTAATATTGAACCCCATTTAATACTTTGGCCCAAGTCTGACTAAACACAGTGAGGGAAGGCACTTGAAAGATTTCCATTCAAGTATCTTATAAAATTTTAAAAGCTCATTACCATATTTGTGAAGAATGCAGAAAGTATCCATCTTCCTGTCCAATATAGAATTAAATATCTGATTCTTGTGTTTCTCTCTTTACAGTTTATGCATGGCATATCACCAATTAATTGCTCCCTTACTTAGATGAGTGTGGAATCAAATATAAGTCCTAAGATAAACCTAGATTAGTGAGAAGATTGAAGCTCTGTCTCCAGGGCCACCAGCTCCTCCCCCAAGAACCAGGCAACGAGTCGGGAGAATTATTATAAGCAGAGCAGGTTTGTAATTTGCATTGCAGTTGTATTCAGGAGCAAGATTTCTTGTATGCTAAGTGATATCTAAGTATATAACAAAATGTAGCCTCTTCTCTGAATAGCTCATAGCCTACTCAGTGGGTAATTATGCTCTGAGATGTTGTTTCCTCTGAATATGTTTTCATATATGCTCTCAACAAGGTTATACTTACGTCTCAGGATTTTATGTTGTTTTGTGTCATGTTTCACCTGAGTCATTCCCTTTTATTTTTCCTTCCTGTCAGCCTTGTTAGTATCGAGTCTTTTCCATGCTGCCACAGGTCTGGCAATCAGCATATAGTAGGCCTTTGAAGATGGCACGCTGAGTTTATATGAACAATTTGCTGAATCAAACGGGGAGTCTGTGACTGCTGTCATCTCCCATTTGCACTTGTTTATGTATAATAGTGCCTGTCCTCCTCAAACAGGGCTCTGTGCTATCAAATACAGCAGCTTATTATCCCATTAATTTCAGAATGGGACAAATCTTTCTCTAGAGGCCCCCATCTTTTAACCAGTGATTACAACAGGACCCTAGATCAAATGAGGCTCCCAACTTTTAAGATTTGTTCAGTCTAGTGAGAAGAATCCTACGCTTCTCCCTTTTGCTGTGCCCTAGGTCCTAGTCTATAAATGGGGATAATAAGTCACAGCGAATCTTGACCACGTGGGGATACATGTGGGGCAGGGAGAGTGTCGCTAAAAGACAGCAGCTACTGTGCAGCACTTCCTTCTGTAGTAGCAATGATCATGTCAGCACTATATCCTTATTATGGAGGTAGAAGATAATTTTGGATCATTCAGTGCAAACTGAGCCTGAACTGTGGCTCTCAACTGGACACTGTTTGTAGGAATATCTAGAGCAGCTTGTGGTATGCCGAGTTTTGAAGGCAAAGCTTCCTGTAATTGCAGGAAAGGGAGCAGACAGAACTGCCTGTACACACTGCCCATTCTTCAGTTAAAAACTGGGGCATCGTAGTTGTGCAAACTGGAAGGAAATGAGTTACTGTTGCTTACAAAGGAGGAGAGGATGGCCAGGAATTTGTTTGGAGCTGCTAAGAGACATCAAAGGCTTCTAGGTCCCTGACTGCCTAGGAACTGATGATAGAAATACAGCTAAAGCAACCAGCTACGTGCATTTTCTGGCTATTTGCTTCTAAGCGTTTCGTTGACAGCATCATATTCATGGGGATCTGCATCTATTCACCATGGCAAACTGATTTGCTTTAGCAATGACCTTCAGGCTTTTACTTGTGTCTGTAAAGTGCTCTGAAAACGTGAAGGGCATGGTGATAACAAAGGTGCTAATAACAAGCCAGCCTGCCAAAGAGAGCTGCGCTCACCTTAACTTTCCCACTACCACCAGTTCCCACTGGATAGTGAAGAGACAGCAAGGGGAAGCCTTCCCCTAGGTTGGGCTTTTCAGCTGAAGTGTGTCCCATGTTACTCTTTTAGGGTTTTTTTTTACTTTTTTTCCCTAAATGTTAGTGCTGAATTCTCATTAGAGAAGCTGCCTGCAAAGGTGTTGGCCAAGGGATGAGTTCGGCTGCTGTTTCTTTTGTTAGTAATGCTCTTGTTTTAGAGAGTCCCTGTGCCGATCCTTCAGGTACCTTGTCTTGTGTTTGTATCTCTTGATGTGGTTGGAGCCCTCCTTTGCTTAGGGATTCCCATTATTTAATTTTTCAAGAATATAGTACAAAGTTTTGTCTTATGAAAATAATTATTTTGGACAAGAGAATTTAGTGGTAGAGAATGGGATTTAGAATATGCCACATAAAAGATGAAAATGTGGAAAGAATCTAAGATTGTGCCTAAACCTGCTGCTGTTCAGTGTCTGACCAGGCATTATTGTTGTCTTAATTACCATTGAATTTGGTTTCTGTATGTAACAGCCTCATTACAGAGACCTATCTGATCCGACTACCATATCACTCTGTGTGTGGTCAGCAAGTATCATCGAACACTGATGTGACTCTCTGAGCCGTTGTGCTGCTGGAGGGATGGTCGGAATTCATCATGTGTTGTGTGAAACCTCTACAGCCACATTTATTTTGGGGGCTTTATCTTACTCTTGTCCATTTCTCATCTTGCAGCAATTTCATCCCATTTTGTTTAGAGACGGTATTCTCTCTAGAGGAGCATTGGCACGCCTGGCCTCTGAGGCATGAAGACTGCTTCGCTTCAGTGGGGAAAGGTGTTGATGCAGAATGTGGTCTGTACTTCATCTGAGATGTGGCTTTGCTTACAGTTAGTGTTTCTTCTGTATACTCTCTGAAAAGTACATTTAGAAGATTTTTTTTTTTAGCACTAAGGCGTAATCTGCATAAAACATTCCACCTGCTTTTCATGAAATTCTGCATAAATCACCTGATAGAGCTCTGCCAGTGCTTTGTTTAATAACAGAAGGCTTGCACAATAGAAACTATGATGTGGTGTAAGGGTACGAGTCATCATGGTGTGTTTTCTTCCTGAGGCTTCAAACGGCAGAGGATATTAATAACATTGAATTCAAACTGCTGAAGTTAAGTTTTCTTACATCTGTCTCATAGCGTAGCTGAGCTATGATTGTTTTTTGAAATGTCCACACCTTTAAAAATACCTTATGAAGAATATTTTACTCTGGCATTGTTTCAGCCCTTGCTTTGGCCAACCAATTTATGCTGTTCAAAGGCTGTCCGAGCGCTGATATTCTGCTTGGAGATGATGGCAAAAAGAGCGAGAAAGGTTAGGAGAGTAGTGGGTTCAGCCTGCTGTATTGACCTCAAAATGCTCACAGGCAGTGTGCGAGCTCTCACTGAAGGGTGTTGCTGAGGAGTTGGCACGATGCACTAATGAGAGGTCTCTGGGCTGGAAAATGAAGCAGTTGGGGAATTCTGACAGGCAGCGCTGCCTAAGTTGGCGCAGGTTGGAGGCTGTAGCGGTGGTAACCCTGTTATATGGGCTGTAGCTTGTGCCAGTGCTGTAGGTGCCAAGCAGCCTTTGAAGTGAGATTGAACCTGCCTGACCTGGCTTAGAGCCTTTGTCTTCTCGTGTGCTGTATGCAGGAAGAGAACGTGTCCTTCCCCTTTTCACTGCAGCTGCAGTTCGGGCTGTCCCTGTCCCTGTGAAACAGAATCAAGTTCTTTAGGTGGGGGTCTCAGGGGAGAGAGGTCTGAAAACTTCCACTAATTCAGGCCCTGCTTTTCTACCCCGGCTTTATATGTCTGTCTCTGTAACATGGGTTTATTCTGTTGGGTTCATTCACTGTAAGGGTTTGAAGGAAAAAAGTAACCCCTGATGCCTTGGCAATGTGCCTGGAGAGGGGGACACCCTGTGCCCACCTCTTGCTCTGAGCTAGATGTCTGGGTTCCCTCCAGAGAGAGCTGAGGTGAATTGTCCTTTAACATAACCCCTGGAAAACTTCTCTGGAGGGGTTCTGGATGGCCAGAATAGACTGGGTGGCTGAAACTGGTGACAAACCCCGACGTAGCCAGCATGAGAGCTGTGTTTCTGCTGCGTTGGATGCTGTGTGTGCAGCAGAAGGGTGGGATAAACACTAAACAGCTTGTTTGGTGTTGAGCAACATAAGCCATGTAATGACACACAGAGCAGGTGGTGGCTGTTGTGCCCCTAAAAATACAGTTAGAAACGGCTCTGAACAGCTTTTGGTATCAGCAGTCTCAGGCTGTAAAACAGTGAGCGCTGCGGCTTTGTATTTACGCAGATGAGAGGTCTGCGTGTACTTAAGGGCAGTGCCTTGTTTTCCCAGTTTCATCCACGCGCGGCTGATCTCGGGGAGTAACTGCGGGCACCGTTGCGTGGCTGGGAAATGCGGATTGGCTGTTACTCGGTCTGGAAACGCCTGCTGCTTGGCTGGGGACCCCCATGCAGGGCCAGTGCTTTTTGGGGTGGGGTTTTGGTGTGTTTCTCCGCTTGCAGTCTCTCTTCGCTGTGACGATTGCTGTGGCTCTGTGCTCTTACCAGGAAAGCAGCCCCTCCCCTCGTGCTAATCCCATTTCGGACACCGTCCTTGATCTCCATTGCCAGCCCCAGTTTAGAAAGCGGGGGGCTAATGAACGTGGGCTCCAATTCGGAGCTGCCAACACTGCGAGCTGGTTTACGTCAAAATATTGAACTGCTTCCTGGACGCAGTCCTACCTTGCTGTGATGTTTGTCATCTGTTTTTGCAGGCCCTCAAAACTTCACAGCGTGAGTGAGACTTTGGGGATAGAAGCTGTTCTATAAGCCAACAATATTGATCTAACTGGAGTAATATTTTACCACTTCCTGAAATAAAGCTTCAGTCCTGGAACAGTGAAGGCAGCTGTTCTCAGCAGAAGGAAATGGCCACAAAAACATACACCCATGCCAGAGCTCCACGGCACCCATGCAGCCCAACCTGCTGTCGGGATGAGCTAGGCAGGGAACCGAGCCCATGCTGTGGTACCCTGGCATCGCTTGGCTGGAGTTTTGTGAACCCGGGTTCTGCGCTGAGCCCCGTCTCTCCTGGGAGATGCTTCTGCTGGCGGTCAGAGCCAGCGAGCGGCCACAGCGTCGTGCCATGAGTGTGTGAGGGGTGAGTGTTGCTGCGGGGTGGGAGAGAACCAGCTCCAGATGTGGGACTTTGTGGTGCTGCCCTGGTGTGTACATGAACTCACCAGAAGAGTTTTGACTCCTGTTGAAATACTCTTCTGACCTGTGCTTGTGAGGAGGAGGCGGCCACTGTATTAGAGTGAGGCAAGGTTGCCTGTAACGGTAGGAGAAGCAGGAGCGGTATTTGGACTGTGAGTGCTTTGCTTTGCTACGCTTGGTTATTAAGTACAATAAAGACTGGAGGAGAATGTGTGTGAGAAGGATGTTATGTTTAAAAAAATAACCTCAATGCAAATTTAACAACTGAAGGAGTTGAATTTGAGAGCTGTGAGCACAGATGGCAGAAAACTCTGGGCACTTGATGTCTCCGTTAGCATGTGTGTACACTGGGAACACTTGGGACTCGCTCCCATATCCACTAACTGCAATTAAAAAAAAAGTATTCAGTTTTTTAAGAAATGCAATTTTTTTTTTTTTTTAAATAAATAAGTCAGAAATTTACAATACATAATTCCAGTATTATGGTAACACCACAGGGGAGGTATGGTCTCTTCTTGGATGTCAGACCAGGCTTGGAACATCTTGTCTCTCATACCTACTTGAGCTGTTTGTTGTTGTTTTGGGCTTTTAATTTTTTTAATAGCAGCACTTCACAATGCGTTTCTCAATGCAGTTTCGAGGTGTAGCTGTTCTCATCTAATAACCCCTGCATGCTGTAGCTTTGCCGTGACTTACTTTGCTTACTTTTCCAGAAAAGACAGAAACCTGAAGAACAAGTTGAGGGGTGAGTGGGGACTTTAATAGATTACGCTGCAGCCGTGGGACTGACTTAAAGCTTTGGGGAGAGAGACTGCTGCTCCAGTCAGGTACACACATCTCTTCTAGTACTGTCCCAAATTAAGGGCAAAGATTTTAGTAACAAGAGGATGGGAGAAGCTCCTTTTTTAGACCATGGTCTCACCCATTTCTCTTCTATGGCTGGGTTTAAAGACACTCTCCCCTCTGTGGCTCTGTAAGGTAGCAATAAAAGGGGGCTTGAATGGCCAAATAAATTGTCTCTTCTTCCCCCTCTGTTAATTAAAAGTCTTCCTATGTACAGATCTATGACTGGAGAGGGGTTGACTTTTTTTTTTTTTTGGAGGGCACAGAGGGGGTGCCAGCTCAGTTGCCCCCCGCCTCTACTCATGAAATCTGGTGAACACAAGTAAGTGCCAAATGGCGCAGGGTCCCTGTGGGCCCGTGCAAGTGTATGTTGGCAGGCCCATCCCCAGTTCTGGGGCTAATGCTGTTTCTGGGCGTGACATGAGAAAGGCTGGGATATGGCTGCTCTGTACTGAATTACTGCTATTTCCTGCTTTTTTAGGATCCATAAGCAAAGTCTGTCTTAAATGGTGCTAGGAAAAGAGTTGGACCATATGTTTCCAGTTCCTTCCTGCTGGATGAGTGAGAACTTGCTATGTCAAAGCTGTTCAGTGCACAAGGACATAAAACAGGTGAGAGAAGTATGTGTGGAGGCAGGGGCATTGATGCAAGTTCTGCAATCGCAAAATAAGGCTCAGCTGTCCTAGAAAGTGGAAGTGTAAAGATTGGGAAAAGGAACCTACCCTTCTGTTGTGAGACCTCCAGGTGTGTTCTGCTGGAAGCTTTTGTGTTAGTGAAGACAGACAGCAGCAAGGATGTGGCTAGGGCTAAAAGAGGCTGAGGACAATTTGTCCTTTGAAGTCATATGGCTGGGCATTTTAATTCAGAGTTAGGCTGTGGAATGAGACTTAGCTGTTACATCACCAAAAGGGGGAAACTTAACTTTAGTTACAGGTGCACATACTGCATGAGGAAAGGGGACATGACGAAAGCTCTGAGGGAAGAGGTGTGCAGTACTCCTGCAAAAGGAGAGCACACAGCAGGCGTAGTGTGTAGTCTTCCCTCCAAGGCCCTAAAGAACATGGATACTTGAGGAGTTTGGTTTTCCCAGCAGCAAGGAACAGATTCTACAGATCACTGCTGAGCCTTCTGTTGTCATTAACTGGGATGGCAGCATGTAAAAAAAGCTCCGGAGAACTGCCTTCTGCAACCTGAATGGGTAATTCAATGTCTCTTCTTCTAAGCCATACTCAGCTTTCTGTGTAAGGGAATCTTACAGGCGATAAACTGGCTGGCTCTTTATTTGAGCAACAACATTCTTTTCAGTTTAGAAATGTTGTTAACTGTTGTTATCCTAAGCCCATAATATGGAACTAATTTGGCTTCCTGAGAGAAAGTTTCAGTGAAAATCTAAAAATGTCAACTTGGCTGTGGATGAGAACTCTGCAAGTGTTCTTGTGGTACAAATGAGGAGGCTCTCTCCTCATAGTATGCCTTGTAATTGCCCAAAGAGGCTGCTCAAGACTGGCAGGGTCTTCAGGAGATACGGATCCAGATCTGAGAACTTGCCTGAAGGCCTGTGGGAGTCAAAGTTAGAATCAGGAGTAAGAATCAGCCCCTGGGAATAAGGGGAAGTTAGAAAGAAGGAAAGAAGAAAAGCTACTATGCTGGTAATGCACATTTCCAGAGAAGGAAATGCTGGTTTATGTTGTGTGGATACCAATGTACTGAAAACTGTCCTCATCTGACTGGGGGAGGGGGGGGGGGCAATTAAAAAGCCAACACTGGTTGTGCAAGGAAGTGGTGTGCTGGCAAGAAAAATGGTATCAGGTTCTATCAAACTGACCTTTCCTTCTACAAATATTAGCAGGTAGTGTTGCCAGAAGGAACGGTGCTTTAGAAGACACCGGTTTTTGCTGAGCACCTGCCACCCACACTTAGCTGTGTTTTGGGAGGCTTTATTCTGGGCTAGCTCTCAGCTGGTAGGAGCACATGGGGTGGGCCACCTCTCCATCAAATTCGTTCAAAGGGATCTAGTTCTGAGATCACTCTGATGTGGAGTTGCATGTGACAAGTGATGAGGGAACTTAAGTCTAAAAACTGAAGTCTGAATCCAGACTAAAATAGTAATGTAGATGCTGCTGTGAATGCCAACAACGAGCCTGTCCAGCCACAGGCCCTTTCACGCTGCTTAAATACCTTAGTGCTAAGGCTGTGGAAGACGAGGAGAGCGAAGCACTCTGAAGGGTGATCTCTTCACACTACTTCCACTATCTAATATAATGGTTTAGGGGACATGGTGGCGCTGGATTAATGATTGGACTTGATGATCTTGAAGGTCCTTTCCAACCTAGTAATTCTGTGATTCTGTGAAAGTAGTAAATTCCTGAAGGGTCTCAGGAGTTCCCCAGGGTAGAAAGGGATAGTAGTAGTTTGTCAAGCTGGTCTTTAACTTCACTGTATACCTCCGTAAACCTTCTTGAAATGGAACAGTAAGTAAGGGAAGCATCTCTCAGAATACGCTTTCTTCAATCTCAACATCTGTTTCGGCTCCTGGGGGCTCAGCCATGACTATTGTAAGCCTTGATACCTCTGCCACTGGGACCTTTTCTTCCAGTTGTTCTGTGGAGCCTTGTTCTCCCTCAGGAATGCTCTGAACTGCTTCCTTCTGAGTGTCTGGCTCTCCAGAAAAGCCTGCTCTTGTGTAATTCTTCACCACCTCCTGCACCTCCATATTCAGACTCTTCAATTTCTCCTTGTACTCTGCCAGTGCCTCCTGCTGGAGCTGCAAACAGAGACCTCAGATCATTCTCCAAACACTGCAGCTAAGTGGATGTCAGGCTGAGAATGGTATAAAAACCTGCTCTGAGAGAGACCAATAGCTGAGATGTTAGCACTTTGTGATTTTCGTCTCAACCCTATATTGAATGACTCGTCTCCATCCCCCAGGCAATCTTTGGCTTCCCTGAAGATGAAAGCATGGAGGATTGCTGATTTACATAATTCTGGTTTGCACCACAGTTTGATGAATTGAGACTGCATGTTTGCTGCATATCCACCTTGAAAGGACATGAAGGCGTTTTATGCGTGTTTAGAGTTTGAGGAGCTCAGGGGTGAGACTCATCTCCTCTACAGATGCATTTCCATCACACTTTAAATTCAGGGTTTTTTTGTGTGATCAGATGAATGTTAGTGCTGGCATAGGGAGTGTAGGAGTGCAGCACCTCTGACTTAGAAAGTGGTTCTACAGGAGCCTACACCAATCTAAGTCATTCATTTTCTCAGCATACTGAGGAGTGGGTGTCTGAAGTGTTTGTGTGTGTAGGATGAGTGTAGCATTAATTAAGGAATGCGCAGGGAACACTGATCCCCTGTCGTGTTTTGGATTTACTGCAAATACTAACAGTACTAACCCTGAGCTTCATCTTTGCCTTTACCTGACTTTCTTTCTCCTTGATTGTTCTCAGATTATCTGCCTGCTTCTCCTCCAGTTTCTGCTGATACCTGGCTGTCTTTTCTGTCACCTTTAAAAAGAACAAATTAAAACAACCAGTCAAATTTAAGTTTTTATAAATAAATGCTTTAGCCATCCCAAGCTTACAACAGCAAGACACAGGGTTAGAGGGCACATGCCACAGTATCCCCCCCCAATTCTGAACAATTTCTGCTGGCTCCAAGTTATTTGTGGAGTACCCAAGCCCCTGAACTCCAGGGCTATGGAAGCCCTGCAAGAGCATGCACCTGTGTGAGTGTGCGCACAAGGGCTCTGCTCAACAAAGGGCTGGGTCTCTGAAGGGCAAAGATGAGATCCTTAGGGTCTCCTTCCCTGCTGCAAAACTTTGCACATTATTAAATAGATGTGTGGTTACGTTGCTAATTAGCTGTGCTTCAGAAAAATCCCTGAATTAGAACTGAGGGATATCCTGGACAGCTGTATTTGCACTGCATCTCTGACCAGGTGGGAGGCCTCACCGGACCCTCATGGACCTGCAGTATTTTAGTAAGGGTAGTAGCTGTCTTCAGCTGCACTTGGACTGTCTGAAGTACATACTCAATTTCATGGGATTTAAATGCCTCTGAGAACTTGCGCTCTGTCTGTGAGAGCTGCTGGGCAGACAGTCACAGGAGAACTTACTTACCAGTTTGATTGTTTGCACCACTTCCTGAATGTGAGAGTTATTAATTTCTTTCTTCAACCTTTAAAAAAAGGAGATGTATAAAAACCTATAATCCATCTGCTATCTTTATATAAAACCTGTTTATCAATACTGATGAAGTGTCATACAGTAAGACAGGACTGCTAGTGCCCACACAGAAAGACAGGTGTGTTATATTCTTATAAGCGTCCTCCCACATGGAGAGGTTGCTGTAATTTTAGGAAAGGCAAATACAACACCATTCAAATTTGACTGAGACAGAAGACCAATAATTGGATGCAAAAATCTATTTTTTTCAGCTTAACAGACAGCAGAAGGACCTTGCTATTAGCCGGAAGCAAAGGAGGTAGCGTACCCTCTTCTGTACCCTTGAACACATGAAGCTGTTACAGCTGATTCCTGTCATGCAGTACTTGAAAACACAGGCTCAGTAGCAGAGTGTTATTTTTGTAACAACAACTGGGAAGGAAGGCTGAGGCCATTATATGCCCAAACACAATCTCTTAACTGAGAGGGCTGCTGAAACTGATTACAAACAGATTCTAGAGAGGCTGGGGAAGACCTGCCTTGATTCCAGGGGGAGATAAATACCCACCGAGGCATGAGGGTAGGCAGGAAGTATTTGGAAGTGCTCTTAGGCTTCAGCTGAAGTGACTGGAACATGCGTTGTCACTTCAGCAAGGAGCTTACGTGTCACGTAAGACAGCCAAAGAGACAGTGCGCGCCATAGGAAGGGTCATCTTAAGGGACAACTTCTCCATCTGCAATGACCTCCCTCTGCCTTTCCACATGAGCTCCTACTCCCTGCAGAGGGGCGAGGGCCATTTCGAAGGCACTACTCCTCTCAGGCTATTCAGAAGTCCAGTAAGTGAAACCAATTTTGCTGACTGCCTTACACCAAAAAATTAAGCATATGGAGAAAGCTCCGGAAGTCACTGTCAGCAGTGATTGCAGGAGTGACATTATTGCTGCAGCTAGGGAGCAGATGTTTGGCTTCACTGTGTATGTTCCTGTGTACTGAATGCTAAGCCGGGAGCGAGGGCACGCCAGCACACCTTCCCTGACCCCTACAGCTCTGCCACTACCTGTTTGGCTGCTTTAAAAGTTTCCCTGATGGTGAGAGAGACTGTTCCCTGCCTGGAGCAGAACAGCCAGTGTTCTGCATAGACAAAGCCCAGCAACATCTACCCCAGTACCTCTCCTGAGCAGCCTTGTCACTAGTATTCCTCATCATGGTGTGGATTCGCTCCACTCTCTTTGCCTCCAGCTTCTTCTTAATGTCTTTAATATTGCTGTGGAGAGAAAAGAGTGCTGTGAGAGACAGGACTGGTGACAAACCCCAGAGACTGAAGCATCCCTCCACAGTTGCTCTCCAGAGTGCTCTGCTGTCCAGAAAAGCAAAGTCTGAGTGATTGTGCAGCAGAAAGCCCTAAGTCTTAAGGATATTTTAAGTAAATCCTGTAACTTTTTCTTTTTTTTAAAAGAGAGGGACAGGAGAAAACATGTTAGACAATTACAGTTGTATTGTGTACCTACAATGGGTTCCTCTGGAGAAGCAGGAGCCTTGCTGAAAGTACTTACACTGCTAAATTAAAAACAAAGGGAAAAGAAAAAAAAAAAAGGAACTACATGTCTGTATAGCAGAGCTAAAAAGAAGACTTGAAGCAAGCAGAAAGGCACATAAACTATGGGATGTGACTTGCAAAGCAGAAACCATAAACACTTAAAAGGCATTTGATCAACTAGTAGGAAAGATGAAAAGAACAAACCCCAGAAAACCAAAGGTCTGTGCCCCTGACTGAGGCACATGTGGCCATCAGAAATGCTAACTGTGGGCCAGAGAACGCGACACAACAGATGGAGGAAGGTGTTTGCATCAGGGCATAAGAGATGGCTGACACAAAATGATTACAACAAGACAGCTGCTAAGGGGCGTGTAAGAATGGCCATTGGATTGTGGCCCATCAGTGTGGTGTCCTGCCTCCAGCAGTGGAAGAAGCATGTGCTTCAGAGAAGTATATGACCAAGCACAAGTGCAGCGTAATTCTTCCCTCCTGCACCTTCCCAGTTTCCAGTCTATCCTCCAGCTTCTAAGCATTTATCTCACATGAATATGTCTCATACTTTTGAGTTTAGCTCTACTTTTGGACTTCACAGCTCCTTGCCCTGAGAGGAAAAGAACTCAATTTATATGCTGTGTGATGGAAGTACTCCCTGAGAACTTCACTGGCTGTCCTTCATTTCTTCTCTTATGAGAAACACTGAGTAATCACTTCCCTATTCTTCTTCTCCGTACCATTCATGATTTTAGCCACTTCTGTCACATCCCCCTCAATCATCTGTTCTCCAAGCTGAGTCCTATTTAATTTCTTTTTGTGCAGAAATTACTCCTCACTGCTGACTATCCTTGCCACCCCCTTCTTGCTCTTTCAAAGCTTTTTGTTCAAGATGGCATACTGAAAAGGTGACTGCATTATGGAGATAGATCTAGTGGCATAATGCTGACTTGGAATAATTTTTTTTCATATAATTCCAAAAATTTTATTTGCCACTTTGGCCACTGCAGGGCTGTGAATGAAGAGCTGTTTGAGAGAAGTACCTGCAGCAGCTGAAGATCTCTTTCCTAAGTGACAATAGCTCACCCCTGTGTATGGTTGAGCTATGGTTAGTTTTTTCCATTCACATTATTTTGTATTTATTCATGCTGAATTTAACTGCCATTTTATTGCCTGTTGCTCAAGAACTTTAAATATTTCCAGAGCTCCTCACAGGCAGCTGTAGATGTGACTATACTAAATGACATCGTATTGTTAACAAGCCATTACTTAGCTACCTGACCTGTTTTTCTTAGTCTTGTCTGAATATGCTGAATAGCTGAGAGAAACAGAGAATCTGTCTTGATGGAGGACACAAAAAGAGGAAGTTTTGCCTGACTTAGCAACTAAAGGCTGAGGGAGGATTTAATGGGAAGGAGGAACGAGTGAGGATTTTAGCTTCAGGACAATGTTATTGCAAGAACAAGTGGATAAATGCCTGGCTAGAAACTGGTGAATTGATTCTGGCAGTTTATTCAAGTACTGGAGCCAAGATGCTCAATTCACTTAGAAGACTGAGCTGATCAGTCCCTGGAAGGGGTTATGTGATGTACTGACTACAGCAGATAGCGATGACACCCAGTGACCAGCAGTCTTACTTCCTATCTTTCTGAATCAGTCAGTCAAGGCTACTTACTGCAGCTTGAACGCTGGTGCCCTGTCTGGCGCATGGACACTGTTCTGGAGATCACAAGACAAGAGCCATCTTCCCACCACTGCCACTGTGTGACTGTGTGAGACCCCATGTCACATCACTGTGCCTCAGTTTCTCACCACCGTGCAAGAAATGCTTCTGTATTCACTCACTGCAGTACAATGCTTTGAGATCTAGCAGAAAATGCTACCCCAGATAAGAGCTATGCATTATTACTTTGTTATTCAAATACTAAGTTTACCTTTCTGATGACTCCTTCAGTGCCTTCAGCTCAGCCGTCTGCTTCTCTCTGGCTAGCTCTATTATCTTGGTAACTTGCTGTTCAAGGGATGAAAACAAGATCAAAACCAAACCAAGATGAGACACAGCAAACCATCCGTATCTAATTACCACAGGATTTAGCTTTAGCCCTCCCTGCACCGAATTCCAGGCACCAGCTAATCCACAAGGCTTTGTGGAAACCCGTGCAACACAACAGCGAATTCAGATTTGCACACAGATGGCACATACTAGTGGACAGACTCCACCAAGGCTCCAAAGGCTGCTCTCTGAGCCATGTCACTCACCTCTAGGTTATCTTTATGGACAGCTTCCCATCTCTTTGTGCAGGAGGCAGCACCAGATTCACTGTGCTTGTGGGTAGGTGGGAAACAGCAGTAGAGCTTACCTTTTAAACAACATAGGCTAACAAGAGGATGGGCCTTCTGTCTTGTGGGAACAAAGTTCCGTGCAAGCTCCTAGCAGAGTAAGTGCCAGACCTGCCTGCACTGCTGCCTGCCGAGAGACAGCCTGAAGGGAAAATCCCTGGCTGCTGGGCTACGTGCTGTGCAGGGAGAACTCAAGGTTTTTATTTCCTTTTTGTAGCCTTGCCCACTAAATCTCACAGTCTTTGACAGAGTTGTGAGACAAGGATGTTCTATTCCTTTGGCTTCTCTCTCTGGTGATAAGCATGATTTCCAGGTAAGCTAGTTTCAAGAGGGTTTTTTTTTCCCCTCAGGGTTTATAGGCTAGACCAGCCAGTCTTGTAGACAGCTTGCAAGGTGCTGATCAAGCCAAAGGGCATCAGGGAACCTAAGATTTAAGACATATGATGCAAACTCCTCTGGAAAATAATGATAGGAAAAGGCCTCCATGGAATCATCCCCCTTTCATTGGAACAGATGGCGTATGTCATATTTATCATCACCATCCTGTGGACTACACTTTGTCTTGAGGCATTGCTCTGCCTCTTGCTGGGGTTTGCTTAAGGTGGCGGGGTCTGAGGGTGTGGGAAACACTGGTGCACTTTCAGGATTCACTGGACACTTCTACTAAGTCAAACAACGAAACACTTCCAGAGCTCAAGAAGAAAGAGATCCAGTCCTGCTGTCAGTGCTAAGGGCTGGTCCTAAGAGTACTGTCTCTTGCAGGCTTTCATTTTATTAGCACAGATGTGGCAATGGCAAGCACTGAATGCGTCACTGGGGCTGCTCTGTTCCCACGTGTCATCTGGCCTGCTTGAACGACAGCGGTGAGAGTGGTTGCCCCTATGGCACGTCTGTAACGATGGTTGCCACTGGTGAACCTGCAGGGTGTCTGCATACCTGTGTGCCACCCTACCTCTGAGGGTACAGCATCCAGCAGGGAGCCATGAGAAGTGTGGTACAGCCTCATGTCCCCATGCTGCTAGAGAGCTGGCACCTGGCAGTGTATGAAGCCAATCAATACCATGTCAACTCCAGGCTAAACTATCAGCAGAGTTTGAGCAGATGGAGCCTGATGTGCTCCAGGGCAGCGCTGCTCAGTTTTTTTTTCAAAGTGCAGACCTTTAAAAATGTTTCTGAAGGGTTTCTATAGCCTCTAACAAATAAGCATCACTGCCTACATTCTCAATTATCTTGCATGGACCTAACAATTGCTCTGGGAGGTGATTTCTGCCCTATGGCCACATTTCCAAGCTTACATTTTAGCGGAGAACTTTGTTTTTCAGGCTGTCCTTGCAGGGGCTCTCCTAGGTTACATTTTCTGTTGACGCTCGCAGTCCTTACCTCTGTGGCATGCTGCTCCTTTTTTCTTCGAATCCCATCGTGGTGTTCCTCCCCCAGTTGGATGAGGTCCATCTCCAGCCTCTCCCTCAGTTCCAAAACTCGGCTATCAATGCTTTCTGCCATTTCTACAGGATTTGCACATGTACCAACATCACCTGCTGTCAAACTCCTGCAGGACAGATACAGCAGCTGTGCTGCCCCTAGAGATGCCAATACAATCCTGACCTTCCTACCTCCCCTCGGTGGAACATCTGGCACTACAAGCCCAGGGAGATGTGGATGCCCACACCACTCCATGCTTCCTTCAGAGAAGGGGAGCCCATGTTTCTCTTGGGGATCCCTCTGCTTTGGTTTGGGGAGGTGACCCACAAGCCAGGCCCTGCTGGAGACCCTGTGCTGTATTTACCTCTTCTTCTGGGTTTTCCTAGTGTGTATCATCCTTTTCTTGCCTCTGTAGCAGACAGGCTCCGAAAAGAGTATAGAATATTTCTGCAGCAGCTCCTCCCTCCGTTTACTTCCTTTCCTCTCCAGATCCCTCAATTCTTTCTCCTGCTTCTTTAGCAGCTTCAGAAAGAGCTTCATCTGCTGCAGTTCTGCGAGGCTGGCTGTCTGAGGCTCTGAAATACAAAATAAAGAGAGGCTGTTTTCTCTCACCCAGCATTTCTCAACCCGCTGTGATGCTTTTTGGGGTCAGACAGGGTTTTTTCAGCACTGCCTTCATTCAGCTTTTCCTCCCTCTTTTCAGCATTGCGTGGATGCATGGCATGGGAATGGCCAGAAGAATTGCTGCCTTTTGGTATTTTTGCCAGAGGAACACACTGGTGATGACATGCCAGTCTGTCTGTCTTGTGCCTTGTACCCTTTTCCACAATTCTAAGCATCCCAAAGATAGCACAATTGTTAAGCTACTTGGCAGCTCTAATTATAAGGGAAAAACTTATTCATTACTCATGTTTTTGCAAAACGGAGTTACAATGACAGGTGCTTTCATCCCTTCCAATTTTAATGCCTGGCATTTCTTCAGTTGTGAGGAATAAATGAAAGGGCTTTTGAGGCAAATGAAAATGAGAGGGGAAGGATGCCTGTGAACTGTTGGAGAACCTGTTATCTGGCAGTAGCAAGTCAGTCAGATGTGGTTATCTGTGTCAGAAAGGCCACAGCAAGTTATCTTCTCAGGGGAAGTAACTTTTTTTTTTGCTTGGAATATGTAAAAATTAACAGAACTTGTGGGTGTGTCTGCAACACAATGTTGTGCTGTGCAGGGTCAACTCCTTCTAAAAGGCTCATATTGAGGAAACTCAAGGGTACAGCTTAAATGCGAGTCTCTCGGTCACCAAGTCTCATCAACAAACCAGAGCCTGCTATGCTTCCATATTAAGTGATGCTTTTTACCAGAGTACATATTTAATGTAATCATAGCTCTGTCCAGGGAAACATTTTTCTTCGGGAATAACTTTTAAAAACAAAACCTATTTGGCAACATATCCTGACTACAACTCAGGATTTACTCAAGGTTTACTCTTGTGCCTTCAGTTCAGTTTTGTGGCACAAATAGGCACACTGGTTACTTGCAATTTGTATTATTAGTATCACACTGCATTAACAGAAAAGCAGGTGAACAATACATTATTATAGAGGGTGCACACATGCTGAAGACTCCCTGCAGCCACATAACCTCTGGTTTAGCCAGGGTAAAGGAACCATCGAATCTGGTAGAGCAGAACTCAAGTGACAGCTCCTACCTTGCTATAACGTTGACTTGCTGCAGTGTTGCTGCAGCCAGTGGCCACAGAGGACTAAAGCTGGAGCAGTCTGAAGCTCTTCTGACCTACCTGTGCAGATGACAGTGGCCCAGCTTGTGTAAGGCATGGACCATGGCAACTTCAAGCCTCTTTTCTCCTTGAGACCTGCTGTGAGCTCAGTCCCAGCCTGAGAGCTTGCCACGCACCATGGCAGTTGTCAAATTGGGCAAACGGTGCCACAGGCAGGGAAACCAGGTCCCCAAGCCCAAAGATTCACGTGGTTTGTCTTTAGTGCTGGCTACAACGGGCAGGGTTGGTTCAGGTTTTGCAAAACAGGCTTCATCTCTGTCCCAGTCAGCAATTGGGCAGAGAGGGAATGTAAGATGACTGACAGGGCCTCAGCCCGTGTGAACAGCGCGAGAGGAGTCACCTGCAATCTGCGTCACTTCTATCACACTTTCATCCTTGGCAAACGCCGCTGCTCCTGCAATCATAAAAAAGGTTCCTGTTTATGTTCTATCTTGGATCTTCCGGTTGAAAACGGGCAATGGAGAGCTCATCAAGAACATGGGCAACATGAAGGGTGTTGGGTGTGAATACAAAGGAATTAATGAAGCTGCTGAGATGCTTAGGCACTTGAGAACTTTGTTAACAAGCACAGCAGAAAGGGAACAGGATTCTCTGCCTTGCCAGAGAAAAAGGGCATTTGCTTTCTATTAGCTGAATATTGCTAGTGATGATTTGACCCATGAAAACTTCTTCTGATTAGGTGAGAAGGATGTTCTGGTCTGAAATTTGAGAAAAATGATTGCTTTGACACCAACATATTTGAAAGGGCACTAATCACGCTTATACAGTTAATATGGAAGAAATATTCATTAGCTGTCAATTACTATAAAACAGAATAGAACAGAATTAGGTAATTAAGTGTACAGTAGGGGACATGTTCTTACCTAACCTGCAATTACTCTGTCAATTGGTTGGGATTAGAAGCATGTTTGAGGAACATGCCTTCTGGCACTTTCATCAATACTACACCTTTAATGTTTGTTGGCTCTTTTGTTTTGTAAGGCCAAGAAGGTGCCAGTATGAAAGGAACAAACATACTGTTAGGAAGATCTTTATCTGCTACAGTTTCTTTAAACCTAGTAATAAATGCTGACTTTGTCTTTTGATTTCTATGAAAGAAAATCTGTAACTTTTTTCCAACTCATCTGACTGGTCAGAGTGAAGTAGTTTTTGCCTTTGTTATGTTAACAGGTCCTCATTTAATCCAGTGGTCAAAACACAGGACGTGCTCCATTTCCACTCTTGCAGAATGCCAGCTGTGGGATCTGTTCACTCTGAACTTATAATGGATCTTATAAAAAGCTTGGTGTTCATCTGAACTGATGAATAAAATTAGTCTTTCAAGCTCCAAAGTATTATACAACTGGACTCTGGTGCAAGTGCAGTTTCACAAGATAAGAGTTTTCGGGGGGATCTAAACATAATTTCAGAAATCAATAGTAATCTATAGAAAGAGACCCTTGCAAAGAACAACAAAGAGGTGAAAAGCAGTGAGGTATTATGGGATAAACCCAAGCCAGATCTTAAAAGCTTTGTCTCAGAAACATCCAGAATTATCATGTCTTTGCTCAAAATCTATGTCCAACCTCCAATTTCACATTTAAAATGAAAGGCTACATCTCTGCCACGGGCCACTTCTTCCTTGGACAGTGGTTCCCTGTTAATGTAGTTATCTCCCAGGGCACTCTGTGCTGAACCTGGAAAACTCCACTGCTCTATTTGAGTCCTCAGCATATGTGCAGGACAGCACAGGAAACAGCAGTAGTACCCCAATACGTTAGTGCTGCCTCGGAGGGGAAAGACGATGTTCATGCCAGCTGGGCCTGCAGCTTGTTTGCTGGTATTTTCAGTAGATACCTGAGATTACTTTTCTCTTGTGGAGTGAAAGCAAGTATGCACGTCACACTCGCTCCAGCCCAAGCGTCGGGGGATACCTACAACTTTTGTCATTAATGACAAACACCAGAATTTAAGTTGGTGACTTGGCCTGAGAGTTTCTGACCCCATTACCAAGGATCTTCACCCTCCAGCACTGTCTCTTTCCAGCCTTTTGAGTGTCCCTTCTACTTTTAGCTGACCCCATATCCACAGCTTTACCTGCAGGCCCATTAGAACCAGGAGTGCTGAATTTCCCAGTAGAGTCTGGTATTCCATTAGTTTCAGCAGATTGGAAGTTCCTCTGGGTGCCAAGCCTCTAAAACGAACATCAGAGGTAAATCAAAGCTCTATTATTTCAGGCTGAATCCATGCAAGGTATTTTAGAGACAATGACAGCACTTGGAAAAACTTACCTCCACTGAGCCATCTTTTAGCTTAACTGATCTCTTGTCTTGCAGACTGAAGAACTTAATGGGGTTGGAGAGAGCAATAGTCAGATCTAGAAACAAAGAGGAGGTCTTTGCTCGGATTATCAAATAACTCATTGTACTCTGATTGTTCTTGCCTTCTGGCTCCCTTTCTGGCCTCGGACAGGAAACTGTGGAGAAGGCGTATTTCATACACTCTACTTGGAACAAGCTTCTCCCTGACAGCACAAAGGAAGGGGCTGACTTCGCCTCGGTCACTTTCTGAGGTGATGGCTCACAGCTGATGTTTAGAGCAGCTCTGTGAGGCCACAAAGAGCATACTGCTCCCAAAATCCAAAGCCAATGTTAAGACTTTCCTAACCTGCACAGCTCCCTGCTCCAATTCCAGTCCAATACTGTATAAACCTGGTCTTTTTTACAAATATGTGTTAAAACCATCAATTTCAAAGGATTTCCCCCATGAACAAGGTTCATTTGTATGAACACAGGTGAAGAGAGAGTAAACATGAGAAGTATTCACAAGAACTTCTGTGGCTGTTACATTCTGCACGGCTCTGTTCATGGTTAAGAGTTTTGCTGTTATTACCTCCAGGGGCCTTCTTTCCAGATTCATCTCTTGCTGTTTGACCATACCCTCTTTTTAAAGGAAGATGACTGTATCCCTGTACCAGCAAGAACCTCCCTCTCTTCACACAGGGAAGAGCAACACTCCTGTGCTAAAACCCTGTTGCTGCCCGTCCCTGAGTTACCATCTCTGCGCTCTAGGAAACCTCTCCCTGACACTGAATAAAAGTAGTACAGAGACCGACCCATTCCAAACCAGAGAGACGGGGTGACATCTGCACTGCATGTCAGGGGTGCGTGCATCGGCCCATACTGGGAACAGTCACAGTTGCAGGGCAAGCATCCACTCTCTTCTGATGAAAGCAAGGGTATGACTGGATGCTGGCATGTGCTTAGGAACCACCCTGACATGGAATTAGGGGTGCAGCAGGAAACCACCTGGCTGGAAAAACGCATCTGGACCACAGTTTGGACAAAGCCAGAGCACTCCGCCACACGCGTTCCAACGCCTACTACCTGCCCAAGCGTCTGGAACGTAGTCCTTTATTTCCAGGTACACAAATAGAGAGGGCATGGTGAGCGGCATGTTACTTTCAGTGCGGAGGCAAACGTGGTGGTAGCCTGAAAACAGAAAGGAGAAGAGGTAAGATAACAGAATCTCTGTCCCTTCTTGTCTATGTGCTCCAACAGTAAAACCTCCTTTACAGAGGGGCATGATGAACATACTACAGAATTAAGCCAAGGCTGTAACAGGATGAATTTGAAGGCTCCACTGCCTACAGGAATGGAGATTAAGTAGCAAAATATCCAGATGTTTATATCTTCTTTACAGCTTCTGGTGCATAGGTCTCAAGGGCACAAAAGCTGAAGGAATTTCCACAAAATTTACCTGAATGCACTGCAATAACAGGAATGACACGATGACCGATGAATTTTCCTCCTTCCTCCCAAGCCACGATTTTGAGAGATGCCAACTCAGGCATCATGATCTAAGGAAAGAACAGAGTAAAGCACAAATGTCCTGACCTCTAACTCCTAACAGCATACTGGCTTCACTAAGTAGAACTTTACTCTCTTGTCTTCCCACCAAAACAATGCCATCTCTCCAAGGAAGTCGCTGCCTATTTCTGCATCTTGTAATTTATGGCTACAGACATAACTAAATTCACAGGAACTCCACAAAACACAGGCTTCTCGGAGGAGAGACTGCACAGGATCACAGGAGGGCAGTTTACCTAAAGAAAAAATGGTGCAACAAACCCTCCAAACCACAGCTGCCATGAAGCAATTCACCAGAGAAGGGAATGAACTTGGAAGGATAATTTAGCAAGCATGGTAACTTTGCCGTAAGGGCTCTTGCCTCCCTCCTCCCTCATTTTCTTCTGCCATAAAGTGAACCAAAAATTATTCTGCCAGATCTGAAGCCTGAGAAGTGCTTTCTGAAATGAGGGTAATATTTATCTACTACATCCCAAGTAGGCTGAAAATACCTGCTATTTCACAGTGTGCTTGACAGAGGTGAATTGTGTAACATGTGTTTTGCCTTTGTAACTTACTGCAGAAAGCCAAGCGTTACTATCACCTTTGACTTAACTTCCCCGTACCCTGTAGCTGGATTAGTGACCACTGAATTCTTGTGGACAAACAGGGCAGCTTTTGACATTCTGGCACAACTGAGAATGTCCCTCTGGTCCCATCACTTCTCCAGTTTGCCTGTTTCTCTCTCATTTACAGTTTAACCACAGACACTCAGTTCCTTTCTGCTTCCTAGTGCTTGACGTTGTCCAAGCTGATTAGTCAATTCAGTCTGAAGTGCATCACACACAGGAGACTTTTGATGCCTGTTATTCCCAGAAATGTTCCCCAGCTACCCCTTGCCTGTACAGGGGAATACTGATAGAGAGCTGTTTAGGACATAGTAGTTGGATATTATCTGTGAGTGCAACACATAACTCCTTGTGTGTCTAAAGCCATGGCTGGGGTCTCCAGAAGGGAGTCCCTTCTGTTGTCCCTGACCTCTCAAGAGGCAGTGCTTGTGGCCAACAGAGTCTTTAAGGATTCTCTGTCTAAATTACTATCAAATGTTATTACCTTTTCAAAAACAAAAGCCTCCTCTTTCCACACAGGGTTAATGGAATTGGCAGTGGAGGTCAGTTTGGTTCTGTATTTGCGTTTTGTGTCCCTTGGCAACCCAAACAGCTCTACTTCCACATATGTCTTCACACTGCGGTCTGAGAGGAACTGACCAGAGAGTATCTATGAAGCAGCAGAAACATAATTAGCAACAGCTGAAAAGATTAAAACAGAAGAACCCACCCATATCTTCACCCCAAAGTCACTATCCCGCCCCAAAACACCTTTTCTGCTGCAGCTTCCCGTCTACAATAGGCTTTTCTTTTACCTCCACCCATGTTTCTTGCTTCAGCACTTCCTCCAACCTTCTCCCTCCCATCATCACAGCCTTGGCTTCTTCTGTGTGGCAGATGCTAATTTTCCATTTTCATGCAATTATGATTAATTTAAAATAGTGAAAAGACAGGGAGTTGCCATGGTAACACTCTCCCACAGGACTCTCTGGGTTCATTTGCCACTAAGAACCCTACTGGGTAATAAATAGCAGGGACATGGATGCCACTTATATACGTGGTGCCAGGAACTGACTGTCAGGGGAGGAACAGCACCATGGTTTGTACTTGCCGTGACAGACAGGGTACTTGCCACCACCACGTCAATGCGGTCCACAGAGAAAGGGTCAAACTGCTTGTCTGGACGCCGCATGAATTCATGCTTGAGCAGATAGCCACACTGGCCATTGAACTCAAACAGAGCCATGTTCTGCTGCATGGGCACATCTGAGATACAGAGGAACACAGTGAGAAAAATTTCTGTGGGACCTCATCAGGTGGCTTTTGTGCTACAAGTGAGCTGAAGGATGCTGTACTTTTACAGCCCCTGCTAGCCAAAGGCTCACAAAGCCATTTCAGAAACTAATTAAGCCTTTCAGCACCCTACAGGGAAAAATATTACAGCAGCTGTTATAAGAAAGGTAAGTGGTTTGCTTATGATTGCACCATAAATCATGGGTAGAACTAAATTAAAACCTGCTTTAAGAAGTACCCGCTATTTTTGGGTGTGAAGTAAATAGTTGTGTGAACCCCTCTACTCCTTCCCCCTTTCATTTTGGGCCTCCTCTCAGTCCATCTTCTCCTCTGCCACTTCTCTTGAGAACACTGTCCTGTGGTTTCTGCACCTGTGTTCAGTATTATATCCTCTTCATAACCAATCTCTCACCTCTCCCTTTTAAAGTTGCTTCTTTTTTCTCCTACTGATCCTACAGCTAGTCTCCTACAACCTCTATACAGAAAATACGCCTCTGAAGAAGGAAGAGGGCTAAATAATAGCTTTCTCTGGAGGCTTTTCTTTGTCTCCTCCCCATGCTGGTTGTGCAGCAAGGAAAGGCCCTTCTTCCCTGTGCAGGTCAAAATACCGGAAATAATAGCATAGACAGGCCAGTCCTGTAGCCAGATGGGGCTCTGCCTGCTGCCTCGCAAAAGAGGACGCAGCTTAGGAGAAGTGGAACTTCTGATGCATTCATGCACATTATTTAGTCTGACATCACGTTACAGGACAGCCAGAGACAGTACCCAGACACTGGATGACAGCAAGTCCATGTGTGTGTGTATACACAAGTGTGTAGGACCGGCATCCCAGACACTGTGTGCCAGGTTTGTGCTGGGCCTAGAAAAGTGCTTTTGGCCTACGAGAGATGGAGACAAAGAACAACACCACTTTGGGAGAAGGCACACAGGATAAACGCATTCAGGGAAACGGCAGTGGTAGGATGTAGTAGTGAAGGAAGAGACAGTGAACACAAGCACACAGCCGCAACGACTCAGAGGCTGGAGGACAATGTGACACTCACCCATGGTCTGGAAGTTCAGTGCCACCATCTGACAGCCGACATTCCAGAACATCTGAGGCATGTAATTAGAGGAGTCCATCCGGGTGCCTTTGGGGTAAATCCGGCTCATCTGCCGCTTGTTGTATCTACAGTTGCTCTATTGGAAACAAGTTTGGAGGACTCCTTGTGTACCCTGGGGCTAGCTCATGTATGCAGATTATGAAAATTGTTTTAACTTCTACTACCAAATGCTCAAGAGCCTTCCAGACGAGAAGTAAGAGAGGCCCTGGCAACAACAGGCTCCTTTCCCTTACCCTTTCCACTTAAGGACAAGCATCTGGCAGCCTTGGCGTTCACTACAGCAGCATGCATCCTCTCAAGAATCTCTGTGAACAGCCCCCAAGCCACCCTCGAAGATCCCATGTCCCACATGCCCACTTTATATCTTTGATGAAGTGTTTACCAGGTCCTGAAACCAGAAGCCTGTTGGATATGCCCCAGCCTTACCCAAGCTTCAGATTAGCTCTCCTACTCCATACAACCAACTGCGCTAGACAACAGTTACCAAAAGGATACTCTACAAACTGCACAGGGAACTTGGTTAGCAGATCATAAGCCTTCAGCTCTGTGAAGGAAGAGATGACGTAACTCCGGTTCTTCTCTAGAAACAGGAGATAAGAAAGCATTCAGAAGAAAGGCATGCCCAGCCCCCATCCTGTGTGTGGGGACTGATGGACCCAAGAAGCACTTGACCTGTTTAGTCTCACTTTCTACCAGGTACCATTTTCTGTCAAGGCAATTTGCCTTTCTCTGGTCCCTTGAAAAGGGACTGAAGAATAATACCCCATAAAAGATGACCTGTGTTTTCCAGGGAGACAATGGCTGTGCACTACAGGACAGGAACTTCATGGAGTACAGACAGGATTGGCTCACAAAGCTTAAATGGCAATAATTTTGCCTGTCTCTTCCTGGATTTCAGTGACATTTAGAGAATAGCTCCTGCTTGGAGTTTTAGTTCCAAGTAAATCCAAATGTTCAAAGTCTTGCACAAAGTTCTTTACTTTGTAAAGCTTCCCCTTCTTCACTCCCCTACTTTTCTTTCTTTCATCAAACTAGCTCACTCAAAGCTAGACCCAAATGTGGAAACTGTTTAGAGGAGCCTATTATGTATAAAGAAATTGCGTGCATTTTCAGTGTTTCAGACACTTCTCTGTCCAGTCACCACAGAAGAGGAAGGCCAGTCACATACATTAAGAAACACGGGGCTCAACCCTGCCCTCAGAAGCAGCAAAGCAAGCCCAGAGACGTCACTGGCCTCTAGGCTGTTTCTTTTCATCGTCACTCGTATAACTGGAAGCCGTATCTGACATCTCCCTGTCTTCTCCTTACCAATTCCTTACTACAGGGAGGAGGAAGAGGGCAGAAAGGAAGTGCTTGTGACTGTGCGCATGTTGTGGGAGAGAGAGAACACAACAGAAAATGGGTGAAAGCAAGTCACAAAGGCAGGTGGAGAACAGCAGCATCTGAAAGCTCTAGTCTCCTGGTTTAATGGAAACACTTGGGATCGTTAAAGGACTGAGTTGGACTTACGGGCAGAGACTGCAAAGGAGTCAAATTTGATAGGCTGTATGTAATTAACTAGGCTGGACATTTCCTCATACGCTGTTACTTCCAAACCAGCAGTGCCCTGAGCAGAAAACAAAATGCAAGAGAAGACAGATGAAGAGACCTTTCCTAAAAATGAAACAAAACACATCTGAGCTTCACCATCACAGAACTCTGGTGGCTGCGCTGACCAGAGCACACTGTGGGCAGCATAGTCAGGGGCACAGAGTTTCTAGGTAGCTTGGAAAAAACTGAAACTGAGGTATATGGAGGGGTATCAGTCAGTATGTAAGAAGCCCTGGACCTCTTTAACCTGTCAAAGCACAGAGCCTGGGACAAAATGCAGACATTGTTTTTCCCTCTTCTCTGGGTGATACTAGGGAGACAGAAATGGAAAATATGTGTGTTTGGTTTTTTTAATCCAAGGAAATGCTGATATCCTCCTTCCCCCTTCAGCAGCAGCAGCACTTCATCTTTTGGTAACAACTTTTATCGGACTAAGGCCAAGCCTCTCCAAACACCCTGAAGGCAGACAGTTATCTCCAAATCATGCGGAATATCAGAGTCGGAAATAATAACTCTTCTGCCATATTCTCTATGCTTGCAACATCATTTCTCTTACTCAGTTCTCTTGCAAAAGTTGTGTTGCATGGGGGAAGGAAAGCCCCCGACTGGTCATAACACTGTTCATTGCCCTTTGCAGTTTGGGTTCATCTCTATTCAATACGGTGAGGCCCCAGAGAAAACTAAAGGCCAAAAAAAATCCCCCAACAAAACAGGAAAGGAACAGAAACAACAGTGACAGTACCTCATCTGACTGCATCTTTTTAATTTCCTCTTCATCAAGGTTTCCGTGATGTTCATCCTCTTCCTCTGGTTCCTCTTCAGCCACATCACCTGCCCAGACTAAGCACACAGAGCCCACATCAGTAGTACATATCTGTAGCACACTGAGACAAGACATTGCAGATTGCTAGCAATGGAGAGCTCTGCAAAACCTCACAATCAAGTCACGCAGGAACAGTAAGTGGAAGAACCATACAATTTTACTAGCCAAATCCAAATACGATCTAGCACACTCTGGACTAGCTCACTCAAGAGACCAAATCATTCCTCCTGTAGGCTTCCCTCATACCCCAAGAGTGGCAATCACAATGCTGTTCTCCCCACCGAGGTCGTGAACATTCGTGGGAATAACTGTCCATTTCTAGGAGCTCTGTAGTGGCGGTCACCTCATCTTCATATGACTTCATGTGTTCTCACCATGACAGGGACTGAAAATTCACTGTTCGACCATAGGTTCCCTGAGCCCAAGAGGTGACAGCCTTGAGACTGGAGGAAGGAGCAGAGTGGGGCTGAAGGTTCTATAAACCTTCAAAAACTTCAGAGTAAAGAACCAGGCCATGGTGAATTTGTCGTTATCAGAGAGCTACATGCAGTAAAAAACTATCCGCGCTTCCATCAAACAAAGCCAGTTTGTATCAATGAATTACCAACTCATGCAGCCATATACCTCAGAGCAGGGAGAAGCCTTGACTGCTGGGCAGGGCATAAGCTTATTGTCACTTTTGGTTAGAATGAAATGTTTGAAAATACTATGAGGCTTTAATTTCTCTTCCGAGCTTATGCTGCTTCTTGAGATAACTGAATTAATGACTAGTACTGGCTTGCTTCAAGCTCATACTGGGTGATTTGGAAGGTCTCCAGTGGGCCAGACTTGCTCATCTAGCTATACTAGTCCCATTTTCCCTTCAGACATACCACTATCTTCAGCATCCATAGGGGTTGGATGCTCGATGATTTCTGGTTCCACATTCCTCCCTTTCTTCAAGGAGTTCTGCCTCTTCCCAGATACAGATTGGTTCTTTTTGTTCTTAATCAAGATTTTCCCCAAGAGATCCTTAGGACTTGGCAGAGGAACTCCTGGCTTCAGCTGCAACAGATAAACTTCATACTCAATCTTCATCACAAAGACAGAATTCACACACTCATCTCTCCTGTCCCTCCCAGTACCATTCCTCTGGCCACTTACTGGTACATGGACACATCTCTCGGCCACTGTATACTTTAATTTCTCCATCTGCTGGCATATACCACTAAATCTATGCAGATTTTTTCTAAAACTTCACTTTTGATTTCGGACCAGCATTTTGCACCTCTCAGCCCTCTCATGTTCTGCTGCCTGCAAATGCCAGGCTGTTCCCAGCCACCTATCCTGCACCACAGCTATAAAAACATCTACATGGCCTGAAGGCATCCACACACCTCTGGCTTTCACATTCCACCTACTTGTCTCATTATCCCAGAGCCTCAGTCCTAGATCAGCACTCTGGCCATATTTAAACACTCTGCCTGCAGCAGATTTGAAAAAAAGATCCCAGACTAGGTGGCTTAAGACAAGGATGTGTGACTCTGTGCTTCTAGACCTACACTCCCTGTACAGATAGCAACAGGCGTGTTAATAATTTAGCTAATACCCCGAACTGTTTCTCCCCAGACACACACCCTGTTTCTCCCTATTGCCTGGACAAGGACATGGGTCTGGACAGTGGGCAACTGCTGATTTGCTCACTGCTGCTTTTCAGCTCATCTTTTGATCTCGGTGCTTTAAAATGGATGCTTGGCCTAGATGTCTCAGCTCCCCTCTCCACTACATATCCCAAGGAACTGCCTCATGCTTTGCAGAACACAGGCACTGCCCGTTATTTGTAAATCAGTGTCCATTCGCAAGGCAGCTGAAGTAGCAGTGTGCATGGGGATCACCACAGATGTCACTGTGTCCACAAAAATACATGCTTCTACAAGTAAGCTGAAGACTAGGGTCAAACAGATGAGGAGCTTTACTCAGCTATTCTGAGCACAAAGCTATGCATGTCACTGACCTGCCCATCTATGCCTGGAAGGGAATATTTCCAGGTTGGAAGCAGGAACTGAGAAGCATTGGTGGGAAGAGCCTGAAATGCTACTAAGCCGTTGTTCCTGTTTCTTTCCAAAGCAAGTGCTGGCAGACAGATTCAAAACAGTACCATGTACAAAAATACACTGATTCACCTTGGTATAACTGGTACGACTTGGCTACCTAGAGCTCAGTTTCCAAAAGGCATTCAAGTCACAAAGTGCTAAATAAGAGCAGAGTCAGGCAAGTGCTCAGGAAAACCTCTGTGACTGAGAGGTCTTCCATCCACTTACTGTGTTGCTCACCCTTATGAACCAGACCTTATTTGTCCATGGCATCATTTTCTCTTTCATTGTCCTTGTATCTGTTGCAGCATCTCCTAGCACCAGGAGAGACCAATTTTTTCAGAGACACCTCTCCCCTAGCCTCCTTGCCCGGCTTCCACTTACCGGGTATTTTTCCAGCGGCTCTGTCAGCAGCATATCTCCAAATATAGTTCGGCAGTACTCGGCCATCTTCGCCTGCTGCTTGGGCCTAATGAACAGAGAGATCAACCAGGAGTGAACAGGAAAACAGATGCCCAAATCCCGAGCTTAGTGTGAACAACCATCTCAAGATCCATGTACTCTACCCAGAAAACCATCTCTTGCCTTCACTCAGACAGCTACGCAGATCTTGAAGTCCCTTCCCAGGCCAATTCCCATTTATTCGTACTCTGCCATCCCAGGCTAAAAGGCTGCACAATTGTGGTCACTCTCACTCTGCAGCTTATGGCTTATCTTTCAGCTCTGACCCACCCTCAGTTGCTTCAGAAATCTCAATTGATGTTTCATTTCAGCTCAGGCACTGACTTAAAACCCAGCAGGCCTTGCCCTGTATACTTTCTGCTCTGGACAACAGAGAACACAATTCTCCCAATCTCTAGATACTCACGAGTCCACATGGTTCTCAAAGGACAGGATGACAGGGTAGAGAGATGTTTTAAAAGCACTTTCTGCGATGGCCTCAATGGCATCCTAAATGAGAGGCAATGGTCAGAGAAAAGATCAGCACTCATTAATAACAGACATGTAGCTTACCTCCCACTGAATGGACTCCAAACTGACCATTGTCAGGACCTCTGGAGTAATTAAACTTCTCCCAGTAAGAAGGTAAGAAGTGCCGTCCTTTTCATACCCACCCCCATTTCCAGCTCCAGAGGATACAACATGCAGCTAAACTCAATAGCTTGCATAAAAAACAAAGCTGAAGATGTAAGAATCTGAGTTTTTATTTTTGTGACACAGCTCAGTGTATACATAAATGAATGTGAAAGCGTCTTGCCCGAGAGGCAAGCCACTGCCACGTGCACTTGGAATTGTGTGAGCGAGAGAAAGGTGTATGCAGCAGATTAAACTGCTTCAAACCCTATTTATACTTACCTCTGAACCTGTCCAATTTTCTATCATTTCAACTGCTTATAAAATCCTTCTGTCTAGCAGCAGAGAAAACTGGAATGTTCAGTAACCAGCAGTGCTGACATTTCAAATGCAAATACCATGGAAACGTTCTCAGCATTAATGATGTGAGAAAAAATAATCATATTTTCCCCAAGCCCCTGTTAAACTGCCACAAACTTTCCACTATTTTCTTTTCTGGTGCTGCTAATTGACATGGTAAAGGACTGTCATTGGCTCCTTTGCAATTACCATTCCCTAATCCTCCAAAAATCCTGGTTCAGCCATGATCTTAGCACTGAGGGAGGCTGCTACAGCTGCTCCCGCATGAACCACTTGGACCTTCTATCACAGAAACCTGCAAGGTTCAGAGGAGGAGAAGCTACAGAAAAAGCTACTGAAAGGCCACGGACAATGGTAGAAAAGGGAGAGAGATGTGGAGGGAAAGATCTATGTATTATGTAAAACTAAAATTTGGGCACATGCTGTATTAACAGGTCATAATTTCCTTGAGGTATGGTCACAGGCTTTAGCAGAACTCTGCAATTACAGCAGCTACAGCTGTCATTATTTCTCCTATCTGTAGTAAACTGCTGTGCAAAAAGCAGCAGTGGTACTACAGGATTTGGGAAATTACTGACACTGCTGAATATGACAATACCTCTGGTCTTAAGGATTGTTGGTTCACAGAGGATTGTTGGTTCACCCCCCAGTAAATATTTTAGTAATAGTGAAGTGTGGGAACTAGAGGGAAGATATGGAATAAGAATAAATAGCTTCAAAAGGAATCTAAAGTGCCTTTGCCTGTTGGCAGCAGCTGTGTAAAGGACTGCAGTAAAAATAAGCATGATGCAATGATTTTTAACCTGCAAGCTGTTTGTAACTTCTGTGGTTAAGTGCCCTGTGTTTCCCAGTGAGAAGCAGGCTTTGCACTGTGCTTCTGAAGCCTGGGAGCTGAATCCTCAGGGAAGCCATCTGCCCAGCATGCTAGAGGGCAGTTGCTCCACTGAACACGTTCCACAAACTCATGTAATTAGGAAGTAATTGAAACCTATTCCTCCAAAGCACCACTGTGTGAGGCTGTAAGCCACAGAAACCTGCTGTACACCAGTTAGAAGATAAACTCATTTTAACTGTTTGTTTTCTAAAAGCCATCTTGTTGTTTCTCTGATGTGCATCTATCCGTAAATCCAACATCCTCATGCAACTTTCTGTCCATGCATCCATCTTGCTACACAGCCCTATGTATGCAGGCACATCTGCTCAACCATCTCTCCATCACTTCTACCTGACTGCCCGCGTGACAACCTCTCTTCTGGTCCTCCCACTCCAAATATATACACAAACTCCAACCCATTGCATATTTGTTTAGCTTTCTTTCTATCGACACATTTGTTCACTTGTCATCTTGCCATCAATCTTTTCCTCTCAAACACCTTTGCCCTCAGCCCATCCATTTGACAGTTCCCTCAGCCAGCCTCCTCAAAGAGAGATCAGACTAAAACCAAGCAGGGGAAAGCATCTATGAAGAAAATTCTTCCTGTACCTTGAAGAGGATCTCAGTTGTCATGGTGAAGCCATGAGTGATGATCGGCTCCTCATCTGGGGGTCGGCCCTTCCAGCAATCCAGTTCCACGCAGCGGCAGCCAGCCAGCAGCGTCTGGCGATACATTTCAGGAGACGAGATACCAGAAAACTGACCAGCTGGAGGGGAGCAGAAGGAGGGAGGCTCGACATTAGCTAGTCACGTGGGACAGTTTCTGCATAAACTGGAGCAATGGAACTCTCTGCCATCCTTGAGCAGGTGTACGTGGCAGACTGACGAGATGTTTTCGGTTACAGGGTGACATTTCTTCTTCTTACACAGCATTTAAGTACCAAGTCCCTCAGAGTGCATTACAGCCCTCAGCCCTCCAAACTTCAGGGCAGGTACACCTGCCCGGCTGATTGTCAGCCATCCCGGGTGGTGGTGCATACGCACTGGAGCTGAGGCAGACTCTGGAACTGCCCATACCTGTTAAATATGTGTTGTGTGATGAATTGATGAAGTAGTGTGAGAGCGGCTGGGTCATGTCCTGATACAGCAACAATTTGTCCAGTGCTATCACATTGTTCTCAGGGCCACAGAGAAACCAGACCATCCCCTCTGGAGACAACTGCCCTACACGGGAAACAAAGCTGTTAACAGTATCCAGACAAAACGGTTCTGGCACCTCCTTGCCGGTGCATTGCAACACAGGGACTCCTGAGAATCAGGCCGATTGCTTCCCTGGGAAAGTCAGGGCAGCAGAAAGTGCGAGATCCTCTGTTATTTTCATGCTACCTATATAGCAAGACTTTTGGGCTGAACAAGACTCACCTCTCTGGATGTTAATCCCACTAGGCTCATACTTCTCTATCAGGCTCTGCACCTGCTCGGGCTTGGCTGGTGGGAAAAGAATGTCATTGAGGCGAGAGTCTCGCTGCTTCTTGTTGATAAACTTTGCCAAGTGCTCTTTGGTCATGTAGGGCTTTGCTTTTAAATGGCTAAGGTGAGAGAATGACAGAGGAGCAGAGGTGAGGCCTGTGCATTACCCACAAAACCTTTTCACAAAAGGTTGGTCCTCCCTCAGGTTAGCAATGGGTGTCCGCCTCCCTGGGCCCACAAATTTCTGTTTTCTTTACAGTTCTTCCTGTAAATGATGCTTCCCACTGTGGTCTGTCTTCTTCCTCACTAATTCAATACTGTGAAGAGGTTGTGCTGAGGGGAGCACAAAGCATATTTTGAGCCTCTGACTCAAACTCTAAATTTCAGAGCACACTGAATTGCTTGCCCTATGAAATCAAGTTCATTTAAGAAGTCACAGATTTAGCCACTTGAAAAAAAAGTCACTGTCTATTTGTGAGGATCTATGGTTCTCACGCTGTACATGGCCTTGTGTGGGGCTAGCCACAAGCAGTATCACATTCGCATGATCTAGTATTGACCTGAAATCAACCCTTCTGATGGAGACAGTTAAGAGTCCATGCAGCACAGTGAGGTCTCATCCTTTTTATTCAGGCTGTGAGTGAAAGTGTTAAGTGCGCTGGCACTGTTTTGTGACCTGGCTTCCCGCCCTTCTAAGGCTTGAGACCAGACAAACCACATAGCATAAAATCCCCTCAACTCTCCTTTTTGCTTATCTTTTTCCACAAGCGATCAAGTTCTCTGCTGTGACTTGAGGGAAACTTACTGTGAGGTAAATATCTCATCAATCTCAGGCCGTGGACACAGATTCATGAGGAAAGTTTTGTACACGGTCTCAGGGAAGTCCTCTGGGTTGATGGCATCATTCTGAGAAGGCAATAAAAACACGTCAGTATTGCAAACCCATGACGGATCCCACCTCTCCATTAACACCCACAGTCCAGCATTTGTTTGTGGCAACACAAGTAAGCAACTGGAACATCTGGCAAGGTGTTGAGGAAAGGACAGATGGAGTGGAGAAGCACCATAATGCCCTATTTCAGAATAGACAGTTACTTAAACTGTCCCTCAGTGCCTGGTGTGTGATGATATAAAGCTAAACCTTGATGCAGTGGTAGGAGCTGTCAGAGGCCTGGATTGTACTCTGCGGGTTGGTAGAAGCGCCAAGATTGTCAGATTTGTTGCTTCAAAGAGCAGACAGTGAAACAGGTGGAAGGGAAGGTGCTGGTTCTTGTGCCACATACTGCAAGTGATGGAGTCGCAAGCATTACTGCAATACAAACAGTAAGCACTGACCCTAGCAGGCTTGCAGTTAGGGCACGGCAGCTAGTGGTAAGGAAAAGGTTTCGCAGCAACTAAGAGCATCTGGGCTGATGATTTTTTCATAGTCAAGGCATCACAGTCAGTGTAGGCAAAAAGATTATTCTAAAACTAGCTAAGACCTTTGGCTACCTAGTGAAACCCTTACCTTGCCCTTTGGAAGATGACAAGCGCTTAATGCTGCTTCCACCCTCTTCCTGTCTGCGGGAAACATCTGAAAAATACTGACCAGACAGGGAAAAAAAAAAATCACCACAGTGCAGCAGGAGTGAAGTCAGAAAGCCTGGGTTTGGGTGGCTGGGAGCTGCAGCCAGAGTGCCAGACACTCAAAATGCATAGCAAGGGAGACTGACAGGAAGACTGTAAACATGCAACAGAGGAAAAAAAGACAGTGTTTCTCCAGGCAAGTAACTGATGTACCAGGTCTTATAACTACAGTGGATTTTTTGACCCCTGTCTTAATACTTAAAGGAGGCTTATAAGAAAGATGGGGACAGACATTTTAGCAGGGCCTGTTGCAATAAGACAAGGGGTTATGGTTTTAAACTAAATGAGGGTAGATTTAGACTAGATGTAAGAAAGAAATTTTTCACACCGAGGGTGGTGAAACCCTGGCCCAGGTTGCCCAGAGAGGTGGTTGATGCTCCATCCTTGGAAACATCCCAGGTCAGGTTAGATGGGGCTCTGAGCAAACTGCTCGAGTTGAAGATGTCCCTGCTCATGGCAGGGAGTTGGACTAGATGAGCTTTGAAGGTCCCTTCCCACCCAAACTACTGTGTGATTCTATATTTCTGCTACAGACTCTGTAAGAGCCCCATCACTAAACTGCATCAGCTTACTCTCAGAATCCCTCTTCACTGTCCTTCCCTGCCCCTCTTGGAGGTGCCCCCTGTGGTAGTAGGCCTTGTGCCACAAATTCCCCAGGACACACTTCCCTTCAAGACGTTGTCCGTCACAGTAGCTGGCATTAGTAAGGAATAACTTTGTAGTCAAGACAACATTCCAACAAAGCAAACAAATATGTTGCTGCTTTGAAAGCAGGCAAAATTTTCTGGAACCAAAGGCTTTCCATGAATTCAAGGAACAAACTCATTATACAGGCAAAGAAGCTGGTATACTACATGATGGAGGTACAGAGTCTGCCACTGCAGAAACCAAAGCTCACCTCCAATTTGGAAAGCTGGGTATTGGGTCTGCAGGGCAGAATTCACTTGGTCAAGCCTTCAGCTTAAAGCAGCCCCTTTGCTGCACTATGGAATAGTAGCAATAGCTGAACACTCCCTACTTTCAGAATATCCCAGTCAGCAGCAAGGAGGTCTCCTCTGTGGATAAATTTAGATATCAGGTCTACTAAGCTCCTGGCATCACAGGTGCTCACAGCCAGAAAGGGGAACAAAAGGTGCCAAATGTTTTGACAGATGGAATAGTGTTCAGCGGGAGCTGCAGCAGACTTATGCAAACTCAGTGCATATCAGTTCCCAAGCTGCCCTTTGCAAGGCAAAAATTGCAGCACCCTTGTTATGATTCAAAAGGAATTTAAATGTCTAAAGAGAAAGGCAGATGCTCGGTGGAATTTTCAGAAGGTTTCAGACATGGAGTTTTGAAAGCCTTACATATACCTGCACCTGGAGATACTGAATATTTTTTACAAATCTGGCACAATCTGGACTGTTTAATGGTCTAACGCTTTATGTAGTAAAGCGTTTTTACCACTCTGCAAGAAAGACAGACCAGGGCATTAAAGAGAGGTACAGCCTGTACCAGATATTTTTTCTAGCTTATTTAAGAAGAATAAGCTGTTTTCTCTCTGCAATAATGCTACCTGGCTTGCATTTTAAAGATCAATTCAAAGTACTCTTCCCTAGTGTGTTATTCATTAAAGACCCCTACATTTTTAAAAGCTCTTTGATGAATACACTGGTTTCTGACAGAATGAAATTCTACTGGTTGGTGGTTTAGAAAACAACAAAAAATGTTTATTGTTGAATAATGATCAACCATCCAGGAGCCCATTTAGCCAGCATAGACTTAATCTAGAATCATTATGCAATATGATAAGCAGTAGGTAGCGTATTTATTACAGGTGATTAGCGCTTGCCTCTTGTGATGCTGTAACACAGCATAAACCTAGAAGCAGAGTGGTTCAAAACTTCTCAGTGAATACCCACAAATGCACTATCAGCAGGTCCTTATTCTTAAAATAGAAGATAATTTATGCACACAAAAGGGAATCCAACATGGCAGCGCAGCCTTTTGTCACTCATTCATGAGTGGAATCAAATGGAGGAGCCATAGGATCAGCCCTGGATTTTACTAGGGAAGACACTGAGTGGCACAGAATCAATTCTAGATTTATGCCATGCAGTGCAGGGAAGAAGTAGTAGGCTGGTCTTTGCTTCAGCAAAGCAGCCTTGACTTAGTCTAATGGCAGTCCTATTCTGATGCACAAAGCCAACCCTGGGCACAGCGAAGTACAAATCTCCACTGTTCTGTACTTGAACCAGCAATAACATTGGCCCAGAGGTGTGCCCTCAAAGGCTGTTTCTCTTTCATGCACATACAGAGTAAAGACTGAGGGCAGCGGAATTACACCAGTGGAGAACAGCTGTAGCGGTCACATGTGAAGAAAGGAGGCAAGCGAAAGCAATGGACCCTTATTTCAGGCTAGCTGGGGAGTCAAGCAAAAAGTTCTCCAAACACAGAACTCCTGCTAGGAAAGGAAAAATGAGTCCTACGCCTCATCCACTTTTCAACTCAGGTTTGCAAAACAATCTGTGATCGGATTTTACCGAAGTTGCTTCATTTTGTCGATTATTTCTTGGCAACAGCCAGGAAATGAAATCCATGGATGTTTAAGGCAATTTCTTGCTGTAGATAAAAGTCACAAAAGGTATCCTTTCCAGACTCAAATTATGTCCCAGGCCCTTCTTTGGGAGGAACCTAGGTGCAGCTGGAGTCTTTTCATGGCCTGAATCCAGAGTGAATGCTCTCTACCTCTTAGATGCAGAAAGGGCAGGCAGCTGAAGCCATTGGGCAACGATCCTCTTACCAGCTGCTCTGCCTTTAGCCTGACTGAACACACAATAAAACAAATATGCATACTCACTTCCTGACAGGAATCTTCCCCTCTGCATTAAGCTGCATCTTCAGCTTCACCAGGCTGAAAAAAACCCCAAGATTATGAAAATGGACTCGTATAATCTTAGAGGTCCTATTAAGTAAGGAGAAAGAAAAAGTATGCAATTGGGAAAACAATTGAAAAGTTAACTGAAAACCAGGGTCCTACAGGCCATCAGCTTAACCTCAGACAACCTGTTCCTGTTTCTTGGGAAGGAGAAAGAGGCAAATTATAAGAGCTTAGATATCAGAAAGATTCCTCTAAAACATAAGATACAGATATGAGATATCTCCTATTATTTAGTGTTCCTCAGTGATCCCAGGTTGCCAACCAAATAGTGTTACAGAACAGAGAAAAAGAGGCAGCACTTTGTGGGGGTGAGTGCTGTGACTGCATCGGAAGACTCAGAATTTCAGTTTATCTAATACCACGTGTGTGTTTGACTAGTTCAAGCACTTCTGTGCCAGTCAGTTGTCATGCAACATATGGCCCAACTACAAACCCCCTGCCTGTGCCTTGGGGCTCCTGAGCTGACACAGGACTTGTTTTGGAAGCTGCCAAAGGACCTGGATGCTAAGAAGCCTTTTCTTTCTAGTACAGACAGAAAGGGAAGTACATGAATGTTTCAGAGCACAGTGTTTGTCAGAAATCACTTACATTTTCTCTAGGAAGGTGTACCGAGAAGCGTTGTATGTGAGGGGATTCCGAACGATGGCCATAATATCCTCAGCCCAGCTCTGGGAACGAACACACACACACAAGGCAGAGGCAGTGGGCATTATGGAACTGCACCAAGAAATACACAGCAACAAACATGGAAAAGGCACAGAACCATAGAATGATTTGGGTTTGAAGGGACCTTTAAAGATCACCTAAGTCCAACCTCCCTGCCACGGGCAGGGACATCTTTCACTAGACCACATTGCTCAAAGCCCCATCCAGCCTGGCCTTGAACACTTCCAGCAATGGGGCACCCACAGCTTCTCTAAGCAACCTGTTCCAGTGCCTCATCACCCCCACAGTAAAAAATTTCTTCCTTCTGTCCACTCCAAGTCTACCCTTGTTCAGTTTAAAACTGTTACCCCTTGTCCTGTCACTACACACCTTGGTAAAAAGGCCTGTCCCGATACTTCTGCACTCCAGATCCTAACAACTGTGCCCTGGGCTTGGCTATATCACCTTCCTACCACCTATATATATTAGCAGCTGAAACCTTTCCACTGAGTTTTCTCAGCTGTCTGTTTATCCATACAAAGCACATGAAGGACAAAAATGACATACTAAATTTCTTCTGCTAATCCTTCTCCACTCAGGGTGGAATTTTCTAGAACTGTGGATGTACTACACCTTACTGGAACATAAACCTGTTTGTTTATAACCTTGCCAGTAACATGGACAGCGTTTAGGTTCCCTGTCTTCCCCTCTCCTTTCCTGCTCCCCACTTAATGCCCCAATCCCTAGTGTTTCCCAGTGCTTCCTTGCCCTCAGGACCCAATACCTTGCCGACATTCTCCTTGTAGGACACAAAGTTATGGAAAGTGAGGTCAACCATGTCCGGGCCAGATACAACAGTCAGAGTCTTAAGCAGGAAGGTGCTGTGAGGGTAATCCAAGTTAAAAACCTCTCGGAGCTTCTGGCACTGCAAAAGAAACAGAACAGATGGGGATGAAGGGAGAATGAGGCAAATTGCACCTGAAAAAAACAGGACCCAATCCAAACATTGACTCACATTCACAACAAGCTTTTCAAGGGTTGCAAAATTGTTTAATGTAATGTTCCTTTCCTTATTTTTCACCTTTATTCTGGATCCTCCATGGAACAAAACATTGTGACTAACATCTCTGCCCAAACATGGTATTTTGGTCTGAAAAAGTAGAAATTGGAGACTACTCTTAAAGAAATTCCTTCTGAAACTTCATCCTGAACTTGCAGACAAGCAGAGGAGTTATTTGGCCTCCTCATACCAGAGGTGTATAACCAGGTTATGGCAGACAGCCATTTGTCAAAACACAGGCTAAGAAAGTCTTTTAGATTAGTGGGATACCTTTTGCTGTAACCTCCCTTCACCACAAGAAAGATGCTGTTTGGGACCTGGAAGGTCTACCACCTTTAGACCTGGTCACTGGAGAGGTGCGTTCTCTCCCTCCACGTCACATTTTCTGCAGTTGTCAGCTGCTAGAAGTGCTTTTTTCCATAGCAATTGCAGTATCCTACAGCGATGGCTCACCAGAGATTTGTTTTGTTAAGTATAAGGCTCATCCGATTAGTCATGCTGGGATTTCATCACCATATGAAAGTATTTATAGAATCCCTTTAAATTATTTAGCATTTTATGCATTCCTACGTAAGGTGTCACTAAGCCAAAATATTCTGGAGTTGTACTGATGGTCACTGTTTATAATGAAAGGATAAAATTTCCATGTCCTAGAATAAAGCACAGCAATTCATTATCCAAAGTGCAGGATAAATCCATATCAAAGCAAACAGGGAGGCTGTCAGAGCACCTGCTCCTTCAGAAACTAAGGCTAAAATTCATGATCAGGGATTGTCAGCAGAGCAGGTCAGACTCGGAAGCTTAGCAGGAGCTGGAATCTGAGCTCTCACTGTATGCACATACGCACAGTCAGACACGTGGCCGAGTTACTGCATTTCAACAAGTTAAAACATCAGTAACACCTTAACACATTAGGTATCACATTAACTTCAGTAAGAGAGGTTTTAGCTAAATGACTTTACCTTTGTGTTTGCCATAAACTTAGAGCACGTACTAAGTCAGTTGCTGCAGTTCAGTTCATATTTAGTGACTTGTTAAGCTGCTACCAACTGGACAATGTCTGAATCTTTCCAAGTTGAAGAAAGCGAATTTCCCAACTTTAGGCTTCCATGGACCTCAATTTAGACCAAACCAGCTATAAACCCCTATATGCAACCATCATGTTTACATCACACTGTGATTCAAATGGAAGCAATTCCACTTCTGCCACAGCATTTTCCCTTTACATTTGGACTGTAAGAGCAGAAACTCTGAAACAGCTCAGCTTCAGACATTCTTCTGCATCTGCACCATGTCACACACAGAGCTGCATATATATTTTATAAGGAACTCTGCAGATTTATTCCACTGCATTTTTCCAAGTTTCTGGAGCATTTGCAATTTTCATACATCTGTAGCAAACAGGTACCTTTAGGAAAAACAGGATGGCCTGGATTATAATTCAGGATCATCTGACTGCTGTCTCGCTTCATAAAAGCGACTCTCCGCAGGGATAACTCTGAAACCTGTATAATCCAAGAGCGTTTGGAGGGAAAGGGGGAAAGCAGTCAGCCACCCAGATTTGCCTATTTTCTGATAGTAAGGGAATTTCTAAAACGCCTCATTCTTGCTTTGTGAGCAATTTTCCTTTGTAGAAGTGAGCAGCACCCACATGCCCACACCTCCTTCCCGCGCTCTTAGCAACTTCCCGATGGAGCTTAACTTTCTATTACAAGTGTCAAAGCGTTAGGATTTTAACTCCAAATTTAACTTCATCTTGCAAACCCACTGGTGTTTGTTCAGCTTCCTTACCTCTAGCGTTGTAAATTATACGAAGCTAAGACAATAGAGAACTTGTGGTTTGCGCTGAACTCATTTCCTGTATTTGTTACAAACCGGCTCCTCCCAGCCCTTCCTCCCCTGCCCGCTGGCGCTGCTCGGCCCGGCGGCCGCCGCCTCGCCTCACGCCGCGTCCCTCGCAAGCTGAACGCCACAGCAGAGCTTCTGCCTTTATCTTGCTGTGTGTGCCAGACCAGCCTGACACATGCCGCGTGCGGAGACGGCCCGAGAGCTGACCACCTCCTCAAAGCTGGTGTTTGCGGTTAGCCCTAGCCTGTGCAGCTTTTTATATGCCAGGCCCTTTATCAGGCAACTTGCGAACCTCCTATCACCTCGGTGAAGTTGACAGCTTCATTTTATGAGAAGCAAACTGCAGCAGGGAGAGAAAAGGACGATCCTGTTAGGGATCTAAATTGGGTCATATTCTCCCAGCGACCGAATTCCCTTAAGCGTGATGTAACCGCTTACTTTGCGCTGCCTACTTTACAGGGCGATTAGCTCCCTCACGGGGTAAGTGCACTGAATGAAGATGGTGGGAGAGGACCAGAGACTGTGTCCAAGAGCACCGACCCTGATGCCACATCTTGGCTCTTTCATAACCTGTAACTCCTTTAGCACCTTGTACTGCAGCTTCACTACGTAACTACTTCGTGTCATGGTGCAGGCGGCCATAAAGGAAAAAGAGGAATTGCTACATGAAAAGCAGGACAACCATATTAGCCATGCAAATCAGAAGGGAAACCTGCTTAGCAAATCCACTTAAAAAAAACAAAAAACAAACGGAAAGCAACCCGCCAGCAGAGTGGCTGAAATTCAGCTTGCATTTCACTTCCCATCCTCTTGATTTCCCTAAAATCCTCATCTGTACAAACCAGATTCATAGTCCAGAGACAAGCAAATTCTCATGCAAATATAAACAAAGAGCCATGCCTAATGCAAGAGAGAGAGTCCTTTCTCTACCTGAAACGGGACATAGCCGGGATCTGCCACAGCTGCACGCACTCGCTGCACCCTGACAATGCGGTATCTCATGAAACGGGCTATATGATGCAGTGCTTGTGGTATTAGAAGACAGGACTTGACAGCAAGTCTTCTCTTTTGGAGAAGAAAGGTCCTGTTTGGTTGCCAGAAGGGAAAGGGAACACCAGGATTATTCAAATGCCTTTGGCACTTGCCTCTGCAAGTAATGCTCACGTCCTCGTTAGCAGCACTGCTCCATCACAGGATTCGGCGACGAGACCGATCGCTGCGAAGCGGGGAGGGCTGTCCTGCCACCGCCTGCGCCGCGGGGGCCAGCCTGCCTCCGCGCCAAGCAGCTCAGCGAGGCAGGAAAAAAACTACGCAGATGAAGCACCCTTGGCTGTCATTGCTGTCTTATCTAAAGGAACCGGAAAATGCAGCAGCACACAGATTCACATGGCACAAAATAACCCATGGCATTCTAGAACTGAGCAGGAACAGACTGCAAACTGTGCACCCTCAGTAACTTCTGTCCCTGTAGTCTAAGCGCTTGCACAGTGGAAAGATGGAAGAGGCAGAAAAAGGGCCGAGCATGGCAAAAGGCCATTATTCAGGTGTGACTGTTTCCTTGCTCGGCCCCTGCTCCACTATTTGTAAATCCTTTGCAAGCCACAGGCCGCTACCCATTTTTCTTTTGCACGCGCGTGTATCAGTTTGTCTCCATATGGCTTCTTCTGATCACTCTTTTATTTGGAGGCCTGAACGTCAGACATTGTGTAGTTCCGCCCTTGCTCACGCCCATTGCTGAATCCACAGCACAGCACTGAGATGCTGCTCAATCCCCCTGTGATGCAGCGGAACGACTGACCACCCACAACATGTTATAGGCCATGGCTCACCCCGAGCGCAACGTGAGCGCTTCCCCGCATTGGTGGTTCCCAACTACTTGTTCCTACTTTATCATCTCAAAATATGATGGGTGAAATACCTTGGTATAATTTTCTCCCTTGTACATGTTCAGTTCAGAGTCCGCATCTCTGGGTTCAATGACAACAAAATGCATATGGAGGATGAAACTGTTTTATAATCATGACAGTCAGAAAATATAACTTAGTTTTTTATGAAAAATGATGCTTGTTTCAAAGCCAATGCCTGCTGAAATGTCTAAACAAAACCCAAGACGAAGCCAAGAGCCCAGCAGTCTGGCCTAAAACATCATGTATTTTGATCCTAATTATTACATTCTCTGCCAGTGTTCTGGGGTCTTGGTGCATCAGAAAAAACAAAACAGAGCAGCCAGCCATTATTGTTGCTTGTTACTGAAAGGAAAACACAGAATTGCATTGTAAATAACATCTTGATCTGCTTCGGCACACTGCTGAACTACATTCAATAGCTTTTTATCTTGTCTCATTTATGTTCAAAGTCCCTGCTAATTCTTATCTTTATTACTCTTGAACACGCGCCAAAGTTCATTCTGCCCTGTCTCTCAAAAAAAAATTTCCACAGAGAAAAACACTGCAGAACACTGAGTAGCTCTCAAAGAAAACAAAGCAAAGGGGGTGAGGAGGGGACACCTGCACATGCACAGAAGAGGTCATGGGAGGTCTCGAGGGCTCGGGAGGTGGCAGGGAGAGAGGAGAGTCTTTGCTCAAGGAGAGCACGGCTGTCCCTCAGCTGCAGGCAGGTTCAGTTCCAGGAATTGTTTCCTTCAGGGCACACAGCAGTGGCCCTCCTCATTTGGAGGTGGCTCCTATGAGTGACTTGTCCCTTTTTCAATGCCACGCTTACTCTGCTGGGCACTACAGGCTGACCAGCTACTCCCTTAACACTTGCAGCGTCAGGAAGGGGGTCCCACCAGTCCCTGCCTCCCAGCTTGCAGGGACTTGTACTGGCGAGGGAGTGTGTATGACAGCAGGTCTTTTCAGAAGTGGTTTTCTGCGTGGGCGCTTTGGTGTTATTCTTCTTGCTGTGTATGGAGCGGTTACAAAGAAAAACCCCAAACCTCTTGCTTCACAGCAGCGGGAAAGGGTTACTGAAAGCAGGTGACTCCCCCCATCCACAGTACAACCACCGTTCGCGGGGAGACTGACTTCACCTGCGTCAGTCTGAAAAGCTGAGCGCACGTTCCACCCTCACGCAGCTTGAGCCACAGCCAGAGTGCACGGCACCTTGCAGAGGAAAGCGATAGTGCGCACGCTTGCAACAATGCGCTTTCCTTCCCTGTAGATTCCTTCAGCCACGATTCAGTAGGAAAAGCAGATCAGAAGCTTTGCCTCACAGAGGCTGTGGGTTTACTATGGCGTCACTTGCAAGGAAGGGGAGAGGAGGGGAAAAGGATGCTTGGTTTGTTACCGGAACTATCCAAAGCTCTTCCAACAGCTTCTTGTTCCCCTTGCCTCAAATACCACCCATTACCCCCTTCTCCACTTTTAGCCAATGAAACAAGTAACCGTTTGAATTAATTTCAGCGGTTATATCCCACAACCATGCCAACCCACCACTCTGTAACAATGCAGACAGCAACCTTTTTCGTTCTTCCACCCTTCACCTCTAGCAGATCTTTGTTCGCTCCGTCACACCAGTTGTTCATATTTATACCTTTCTGTGATGACGCACCAGACGTAGCTGCCCTATGTGGAGGGTGTGGCGACTCAGGTTAAGAAATTTTCACTGCTTTCTGCATTCCTTTAAGCAATCTCCGTTCTCAGGAAAGCTGACTGAATACGCAACTGAGGGCTTTAAGCAAGCCCTGCAGAAGCATTGCAGATAGTACAGCCACGTGTAAATGACAAATTCCAGGACTGGATGGCACATCTCTCCTACCATTTTGGTTGAATGGCCATTTCAGTGCCCACACAAGACCTCCCATAATCCCAGGAGAGAAGGGTGGACAAGGAGCCAGCCTAGTGCATTTAACTACATGTTGTCATAGAAATGCCAGAAAATCGCCTGAAATAAAAAGGGAACTTATTTTAAATGGGTCTCTGTGAAATGCAAAATTCAAAAAGCACTTGGAACTTTCACAGCAGAGGTTGTCATTCAAGTTCATCACTTCTACCTATTGAGAATACTTAATAAATCACTTGGTGCTTGACCTTTGTTTCTTCGTTTGCAAAAAATGAGCTGTAGGCAGCTCCCAGGACTGTAAAATACTGCCTCTGGCCTATTACAATGGCTAGAATACAACAGCTACACCAAGTCAGACCAGAGATCTATCCAGATGCCTGGGAAAAAGTATAAGAACAGGGCAAACGCAATGATACTTCCCTGACATATTTCTGCAGCTTCCAGCAATTTATGATTCAGCAGCTTCCTAAACCAGAGGCATTATCTTGCATTGAATAACCCTCAAAGGGCATTTCCTTCTTGTCCTGACTTTTTAAACATGCGTACATTTTCATGGCTTATGCAGGAAAGGCATCCCACAGAGCAGCGACACGAGGTGTAAAACAGCAGCACCTCCTTCTGCTTGTGCTGAACCTGCCTTTGGAAAATTCCACTTGATGTGTAGCGCTCACACTGGAAGAAACACTGAATAACTGCTTCATGCTCACCTTCTCCATTCAACTCCCGATTTTATAGCACTCCACAATACTCCTCCACATCCCATCATGTTTGTTTTTTTTTTTCCCAGACCACAATCCCTGCCTACTCAGATGCTATTTCTACAGTAGCTGTTTCATTCTTTTATTAATCTTGCTGCTCTTCTCTACCTTTTCCAGTTCTTTGTCTCATTTGAGATGAGGACACCAGAAACGCACAGAAACATGGGTGCATTCAGGATACACAGTGGCATGATTTCCTAATGCTTTCCTTGTAATGCCTAACATACAACTTTTTTTAGCAAATACTACTGAACACAGAGTTGATATTTTTACAGATTTGGTGTACCCTCAAGATCTTGCTTCTGAGTAGCAATAGTCAACTCAGAACCATTACAGAAGGTTAGGATTAGGGTTTCTTTTTTTCTTGGGTGCATTGCCTGATTTTTATCTGTACTAAATTTTATCACTTATTACATCATCCAGTCAATCAGCAATTCAAGGTCTTTCTACAGATCAGCCCTCATTTTATTACCCCAAAAAACCTGGTACCACTGGCAAACTTTGCCTTGTCTCTATACACCTTTTGCAGATCATGTATGAACACAGTGTCTCTCAGGCCCAAGCACTGATCTTTCTGGGAGTCTGCTGGTTCTGTCACTCCTCTCAAGAGTCCTTATTCTCCAGCAGTAATTTTTCCATGCAAAGATGTCCTCTCTTATTCTGTTCTTTAAGAGCCCTTGCTTATGATGGGAATCACACAGGCCTCTTTCTGGTTTTATTGAAAAGATTTTGAGCTAACTATGGAACACAGCCACTGCTTCCCCCTCCTCTTTTGCTACGCTGGTACTGCTCACGAATTTCCTCATTCTTTTTACAAACTACTTTGTCCTTTTAATAAAAAGTCCTTTTTAAAAGGCCATTTTAGTTTTTCTCTGGATATGGAATGTGGTCATCCCAAAAATGTACTGTGAATTACTCTTAAAAAAATGGGGCTGGTTTTGTTTCCAGGGCAATTCCTTGTTTGTGAGTAGGGGCTCATTACAGAAAGATGGTGTTTGAGTAGAAATTCCCTCTGTCTAAAGGCAATTCTGACACTGCACTTGTGCCAGCATTCTCCTCCTAGTAATCTCCAATTAGTCCTCCTTAACTAATTGCTAAAATCTAGGACATTTTTCTCCCACCTGGCTGCTGCCACCAGAGGGACATCCACCTATGGCCTCAGTACTTACACCATCAATTTATGATCTCTATCAAAGTTGAATTAATTTTGTAAACAGGTTGTTCCTGAAAGTTTAACACCCTAGCAAACAGTATCTCATGCCTCTCCCTTAAGCTGGCCTTTTCCTTAGTGCATTCTGTCTGGAATGTAGTACCTAGCTCTACCAGCTCCAAATATTTTATTCTCTCAAATGAAACAAAAACTTCTCAGAGCTTTTTTCCAAACATTATTCCCACAAAACAAGTTGCAGTCAAAGTTTAAGGCTTGTTGAAAACTCAGATATGTTTCATTCTAACGAATTTCCAAGGAGTAACACAGTTTCTCAGAAGGATTTATGATTTTTTAAGAATTGTGTAAGATAGGTACTGTTCTTGAGCTCTCTGTGCACACACTCCTCATTATGGTCTTTGGAGAAACACCAGTCTCGGGGAGCTCTGAATAGACATTTTCAGAGCAGTATTAAGAAAACAGTGTACTACTTACACAAAGAGGCTGCTCAAATCTCTCAGTATATATTGCAAAATCTTCCCCTTTTGCGTTAGACTGGGAATCACCTATGTAACCACATGGAGCCATTATCTTTACTCCTTTGCTTCCTTTTCACATTCTAGTCTTACTTCAATTTTCTGCTTGCCTTTTCCATACATGGAAAAGTTAAAAACAAACAAACAAAAAAAAACAGACCCAGAAAAAAAGTCCTAACAAGGACAACTTTGCTGCAGGAAGCTTAAATTATAACTGAAACCAAGAACAAAGCCAAAATCATGTGCTTCCCTTAGTCTGCCACCCTGCAAGCAGACAATTTAAAATTGGGGGGGGTGTGTGGGGGGGGTGGGATAAGAAAGAAATGCTTGTGTTTCTGAAAGTACATTTTCTTCCCTTTAAAGGGACCCCCCCACCACTGCATTGGAATCTCACTGTAACTACAAGTCTGTAGCTGCCTTGACCCAGCCTGTGCATCTTTGCACAAGAGAGAAGCTCTGGTGACTCAATACAGAAGCATCACAAGTCTCCTGCAGGACTCCCCAGCGTAGCTCAGTGAACATAAAGGCCAGGCCAAGATTAAAGCTAGCCAGATGCATGGCGACGGGGAGAACACAGCTGCTGTGCACAACAGAAAATGGCTCTTTTGGAAGGCACTTGGAAAGGTAATTGTTTTCCTAGCTTTCCGGCATATTCCCTCTAACGAGCTCATACACCATAGTCTGGACGTGCCTTTCTTCTGGGTGCACAGAGGACCACTGGAAAGTTCAGGGACAAGAGTAAAGACGTCTTTTCTATACTTACATAGTTGTGATGTAAGGAGACAAGGTCCTCTCCACCTTCTTGTAACGGAAAGCCAGGGTTAACTGCCTCAGCTTATGCCAAAGCCCTGGTGCAGCCTTGCCTTTCCCATATGAACAACCAGCAGAAACAAAGCTATGCACTCACCTTGGGGATTTTGGCAAATCGCCCTACTCGGGTATCTCGGATGCTGGTTATATCCAGAATTTCCATTTCCTACAACAGAATAAGGACAAGGAAGATAAAGGAAAGACCAAGGAACAAGGAAAGAAATTCATTACAGAGCCCCCAGAAGCTGCAAAGCAGGTCTTAGCCAGTGCCCTTCACTGGGGAACAGCCTTCCCACCAGGGAAACATCGGCTGCTGATATGCCAAGCTGGCAGGCTAGCTAGCGTGGAGGCAGCGGTGGTCTGCAGCACCGTCCTCTTCAAGGTGAGGCCAGAGGCTCACTGCAGATTACCACGAGAGGGAGTGTATGACATGCATCCAGGTTTACGTGAGGAAATGCTACCCCAGTTACAGTCCATGTGTTAACACAGCCCACTAATGTTCTCAGTCTATCTTTTACCTCCACACACTCAACATGGAGCAGCTGAGCTGGAAGGCAGGTAGGACCACCTCCTCCCAGGTTACTCCCAGCAGACCTTCACCTAATCTGTTCTGAAGCAATTCCCAGGGAGAACATTCCACAATCTTCCCTAGGCAGCCCACTCCATGTCCTCACTACTGGCTAGTTGTCATGTTTATTTTGTTTGTTCTTTTAATATCCAACCTGAATTTCCTTCCTCTGTTACTTATTTGTCTGCTCACCATGGATCTGGAGAACAAGTTATACTTGTTGCAGCAGATAATATTATTTTCCAAGATCACAATAAGGAACAATGTGGATACCATGTCTTCTGGCTGTATTCCCATTTTATTGTCAAGAGAGATGGAAATTTTACTCCTAATCCCACTACTTTCTGAATCCCTACTGCGAAAGTGGTGCAGTTTTTCTTCCTTGCTGTTCATGACAAGCAGATCTTAAGAGAAGTCAGCCAAAGAGTAAGAAGCCACACAAATTCAACTGACAAACTATTGACCATACCACACCATGCTCTGTATCAGCCCATCTCCTGTCCCTGGTCACTGTGCTTATGCCAGCCTGCACATGACCTTCACAGCCCCTGCCCCAGCTCCCTCTGACAGCCAGCATTTGCCCACCACCCTTGTTGCTAACTCACACTGTCTGCAGATTCCCTCAAAGAATAGGAAAGATGCCAGACAAGTGCTTCCCCAAGGATGTAAAACAGGCTGTTGCTCCCAAATTTGTTTACAGTTTATTTTAGGTGCTAATCAATGGCATTTTCCAGGAATACAAGACACCCCCCATCTGGATTTCCTCATGTCAGCTATGCTTCCTTACCCCAGCCCCTTTCCCAGGTACTTAAATCCCTCATACCACTAATGCAGTGAAGTATCTCACTTTTGATGGGTGCCAACAGCTCCCCTTGCCCCATTTTGTGCACCTCCTCCAGTGCTAATGCTTCTTCCTGCTGTCTGGCTGGAACCCTTACAGCAAAAATTCTACCGCCAGGAGCGTACCTTGAGAGGGGAATGGGAATGACAGAGATGGCTGAAAGGAGAGCACACCTTCTAGAGGGGTGCGACAGTCTCCACCCTCACAACACTGTTCTCGGAGGATATGGCTGTGCAGCAGTGCCTTGCCCCCACTGGCACTGGGGTACAATCTTCTGAGAAGGCAGAGCTCACCAGAACACATCAGGTCTCTTGGCCAGGGTGCTGTGCAAGACTACTGTCTCTGTCTCTTTATCTACCATGCCTCTTCAGCATGTAGGTCACGAGGAGGAAGTAGAGCTGAACCACAGCTCCGCTCTGGAAAGCGGAAGTAAGGCCAGCTTTCCACCTTTAGTCAGCCAGATCTCTCCACCCCTCATTGCTACTCATCAGCAAGGAACTGAATTCTCTTTCCTAAATTTGTAGTCCCCCTCTCTCCTCCAGCCGCCAGCATCCTGTGGCTTACCTCTGGCAGTGTGCACACACCACCCTGGCCTAAGAGGAGCACAACGCACTCTCCAGATTTGATGTAGTCCTTACATCACTATGGTCACTTTTTTAAAAATTAAAATTCCTAAAACACCAAGTCAGTTAATTACTACGCAGGCTGCACATGAGGTACACATTAACTGAAGCTGCATACATTTAATTGCATATGTCTAGCCATTTTCTTTCCAACTGCACCATTGTACTGGTTGGGAGAATCCTTTAGCATGCTGGTTAACAGGGATATCAATACTACTGTTCTCTGCAACGTGCTTCAAAGCACATCTAAAGAGCTTTGCAGGCATAAGATGCCAGTGTTGACAAGCACAAAAAGGCCGTGCTCATCTCTCTGGCATGTTCGTAGCTTAATTTCCTCCTCTTTTCTGGAACTCTGAAGACAAATCTGCCATTGAATAAGCACGCGACTCCCAAGTCCTTTGTTGGGGGTTTCCTGCCAAGTGGAATGAGTGTAGTGGTTTGCTCCCTGAGTGCAGAACTCAAGCACCTATGGTGTTTTAATCTCCCACAAACCTCAACTGGCTATTTGGAGACCAAGCTGTGAAGTCTTAGCACTTACCTTATTCTGGTAAGTCCAGTATAAGTAAAAGCCCTTTGGATCCACCCGAAGAATCACAGGAGAAGCACTTGCTGTTTCCTGACAAGAAAAACCCAAACAAACAAAACAAAAGAAGGTTAGCACCTTACATGACCTGGAGAATCCATCATGGGACGTAAGGTTCCCAGTTCAAATATAGACCCAGTCAGGTGAATCATCCACTGTGATTTATGGAAATGAACCAGATTATTTTAGTGCATCTCCAGAGCAACAGCATGAGGCTATGGAAGCTGATCTCTGCTGAAGCCTGGGTCTCACCTAACACTATGCATTTAGCTAGAACAACTCTCTTGGAGCTTTCTATACAATGAATTAAGAGAATAAAGTACCTGAAGATGCAATTAGTTGTTTCATTTGAACTGCCTTCCCTCCAAGGCACCTACTTTATGCTACGAGCTCCAGAAGGAGTCTAGGCCAAGCAGAGGTAGCATTCACCTGTGGCATCTACCATTTGGTGCTCATGCTAGTTATCTGGGCTCTCTTTATAGAGAATGGGGCCTAGTCAGGAAGAGTTCAAGGAGGGATCCATCTGATACAGCAGAAGCGTCTGCTTTAGGTGGTGATTCTTAAACTCCATAGACTTGCTCTACGCAGACCATAAACAGAAGCAGCTATTTAAACACCCACAGTACAGGCACAGAATTAGATGAAATTATTCAGGGCTGATTCTGAACCCCATGTAACAGGGGGCCCTCCAGATCACAACAAAAGCATATACTGCAAAGGAGACCCAGGCTGCTGTGAGGTTGTTCACTTTGCCTCTGACTACTTATGCTGCTTCTGCATTTTCAGTTAAGGGCAACTTCACAGACACGTTCCAGGCAACATCCATTCCCATCTCACATGCAAGTCTGTGCTAAGAGTTGAATTAGTGTGAGCTCTTTGGAGACAGACAAGGAACACTTGGTGCCTCTGCTTGGGCCCCAGCCTATTTGCGCATTCAGCCTAGATGACTCCTGGCTGCATTTCACCTCTGCGGTCGCAGAAGATAGGATCATAAGGCCTATTGGCCATTTCTAGGAAGTCTTCAAATTTGATTCAGGAAGTTGAAATACCCAGCTACCGAGATGAAACAAGTAATGGATATTGGAAGTTGTATTTGTCACTTGGACTTTGGTTCTTCAGTCTGTTATTGAACTTGTTCTTCACTCCAGAGTGTATCTGTTTCCAGGGTCCTCTGCCCATGCCACAGTGCACCATATGTTCTCCTTTTACTCACACTGTACTAGGGACAATGCTGGTCTGCACAGCATCATGCCCATGTTCTCTTGGTTAGCTCCTTGAACACATGGCCACAAGCCATGATGAGCAGAACAGGCACTGTAGTGCTAACAACTGAATACTGTGCCATGTTTCTAGATTAACTTTATCTCCTGCAAAGCAGCTTTCTTGAAAGCTAGCTGAGGCTGCGTTAAGGACCACTGACAGCTGGCCTCCTGATCAGGCACATGGATGGCCATGGGGTGCAGGCAGACTTTCCAAAGGGGTGACTCCTTGCAACAAAGGAGATGGTGAATTCAAGACCACCTGGCAGCCAAACTGGCTGCTGCTTACACTGTGGAGTTCAACTCGAGGGCAGAAAGCACGCGTTGTCTGGTAAAATCCTGTAATACATCATCTTTTAAGGATAGCAAAGATTTTTCCTTGCGCTGAGAGGGCTAAGACTCAGCAGAGAGCCAATCCATGTACATCTGCTCGGCTTCAGAGGTCAGCTACTACATTGTGACCTACCTGAGGTTCTGAAAAGGTTCCCAAGCCAGTTCTTGAAATAAATTACCATCCCTGAAGTAGGACTTAGCCTCCTTAGTCTGGCTGGCAGCCCCAGCTTGCTGGATGCTAAACAAAGCACAGCAGAGAGTTGCTCCTTACCCCAAGATGTTGTAACTCACACAATGGGACAGGTCAGAACAGTCCCACCTGTCAGAGATCCTACTGTACCTTCCTCTAGAGAATACATTACAAATGCTGGACAAGATGTAGGCACCGACAGAAGAAGTGTGACTTTGCTTTACTTGAGAAACTTCTGGGTACAGTGAAGGCTCCAGTCCAGCCCCAAACTGATCTACCTTCACTCCTTTGCCTCAGATATTGCAGGAGTTCAAAACTGTTACCAACAGCATGGCCAAGTCAATTCAAAGAGTGAGACAAAAAACCCCACAGGCCCAAGACCTCTGAAGAGCTGCTTTTATCCTGACCCTCCACTAGCAATCCTGCAGCAGCCTGGAGCTCTTGCCATCATCCTTCGCAGCCTGCTCTAACTGTGGAGTGGGAAAGCACAATGAGGTGGAGCAACGTGACCAGAACAGCTCACTTGCGGAGAGGGCTTTCATTATTCTTGGAGTTCAAGTCTGTAAACCACTTAATAGTTAGAGGCGACCTTTTGGAAATGTTTACAAGTCTGTAAACCTTCAGGAAAAATCCACACAGGACTTGAGGTCCCTAACTCCTATGGTTGCAGCAGCAAATAAACACTTGGTGGGTCTTGGAGAAGCCCAACTTGACTCACCTTGGGTGTCAAGGGAGCCTAACTATCCCAGGAATTCCCAGTGAAGTACTTAACAGCTTCAAGTTTTTGGAAAAGTGGTCCCCAAGGACTGAGCGTAGAAAGTCAGCAGCAATTTTAGACAACTTTGGCTACTGTTATTCTCAGAAACCAAATCCTCAAATTCAAAGCCACAAGAGCGTTCTGCAGGCAGTGGCCCCACTGGAAAGAAAGGGAAGGCTGCGCTTTCCACCGTAGCCTGGTGTCATCCTCCTGTTTATGTACAGCTAGTGCAATAACTGCCCAGTGATACTCCAACCTGCATTCCTCAGCATCCATCCTTTCTGTCAGCTGCGTATTACATTGCTTTCTCATTTCTCAGTGCCGCTGGACCACCCCTGCTCATGCTGCACACAAGTGATCTACCTCCCCCGCACATGCTGCCTTGGGACTTAAAACTCCATTCCAGCTTTACGCCCACAAGAGTAAGCACAAATCCCTCCTGCACTGCTGCTGGAGGCTTCTTCTAATGCGTCTTGTTTGCAATACCACATCAGATGTTTCCCCCAGATCTTGATGAATAATCATAACCTGGCCTGCCCCCCATTTTATCAATTCATGCTCAATAGCAGACAATTTGTACTCCAGGCAAAAAGGATGGGCAGCTGCTGTCCCCTTGGTCGGGTACGTGGGCATTAGGGGAAATACTCTTTTGCTGTCTTGAAGTGAGGAGGGGGATTATTACATTCAAATTAACTTCTCTTCTGCGGTTCCACACTTTCTCCCCCTCACAATGAAAGGCAAACAGAGACTGCAAACCGTGTGTTTTGAAGAGAGAAGCAGCTTTTTGCAGCACCCTCCAAGGCTCTGGCACAGTTAAAGCACAGGCCCCTCGCTGCTTGGTCACTGCACACCTGGTAGCTCACAGACCCGCACGCTGGGCAGGATGGGCAGACATGGCTCACCCTCTGATCCACTCCAGCAACAAGGCCATAAGAGGAAGCAACTTGGAGCCCAATTTCCTTTCTATCTGCAAAGCACAGAGAGTCTGCTCAGCTCTGGAGTAAATCCTACTCCTCACGCTCCTCCGGACATGTCTGAAAGCAGCACATGCCTCACTCCAAGGAGACTTCCAGCAGTGACTGCCTTCCTGAGGGCTGGTTCCCAAACACAGACAGGACCCCTGGGTCCTACACCAGAGAAGCTGCAACACAAACCCAGTGGCACACTCCATTTACTTCCAGCCTTCACAATAACAAAAGGTGCAGAAGCCTCATCACCAGCCCCAAACATGTATGCCCTCTGTTTTTAGCCCTTAGCTCTCCTGTTCTTTTCAGTTCACTCTCCCTATCCAGACATCGCTGCTCTCAGGTACGACACACAATGTCCCATCCCCTCCACTGAGTACACACTCCCAGCCTCCCCAGAAACCCCGACCAAAACATGGTATCTGCCCTGCCACCATGAACACAACCCAGCAAAGCAAAAACCCTGGTACTCACATCATCCCATTTGATGAAGCGCTCACCCTTGGATAGATACTCCTTCACCTCCGGGGGCTGCAGGACAGGGGTAAGCATTGACATTCTGTCCCGCAGATGTGCTCCTCAGCTGCCAGAAGCAATAGCAGCCGCACAGTTTGCTCCTTCTTGGCCCCCTCTCCTCTATCTCTGCCTCTCACATGGCAGGGCGCTCTGCCATTGCCACTGTTGGCATCAGAAAGCAAACTGCCTCTTATATCCCAGCCAAATTTAGGAGGGGCAGACAGGCGAGGACCAATGAATCTGCATTGTAAATCAACAGCACTCCAAGCAAGCACGAGAAACTCAGCCCAAGGTCACCTAGAGGAAAGCTTGCGATGGGTTGAGATGCCCTCGTGGGCAGTCATGCATGCACGCCGTCTCTCCAGGAGGGACCTACTCCTTGGAGCTGTACTTGTGAAGCGCACAGTTCGTAGCACTTCCGCAACTGAACTTCCTTAAATGTTCTCTTTGACGAAGTGCAGGCATTGCCAGCCGACACTCAAACTATTTCAGCAGATGTGGTTACAGAACAGCTCAGGCTTTGGCTACAAGGAGACTGCCCCCTTCATGCAACGGGCCAAATATCACATAAAATAAACTTTTTCTTTGCTCTGTACAGACTCCATTTCTGGGGCCACTTGCTGCACTGTCCAGTCTTTAACTTTTTTCCTTTCTCATATGGGTTCTTCTGAATGTCAACCTGGAAAGTGAGACAGAGCAGCAGAGCAGATGGGAATTCCACAGACAGATTACATGAAACATTCACAAGAGGCCCTAGGAACTGCAATATTCTCCAGATTCACTTGGGTCTACTGCAGATACTGTGGGAACATGGAATGGGAGAGACGTGTAAGGTGAGGATTACAAAGATGAAGCTGCAGGGAAGTGACAGAAAGCAGAACAGAAGGTTAATGGCAAACAGGGCGAAACAGAGTCCCTGCTCCTGACTTTGGAACGAAGGAATTGCATGTGGACAGCAGAGGAGAAAAGGACCTCTGGTGGTAGAAGGAGAGCGAGTTGTGAAAAGGACTGACATGGGCAAGGTTAAGTTTAGTCAAAAAGGTAGAGCCCTACAGCTAATTAGAAGTGGAGATAACTGTGCTACACTTGCTGTAATAGGATTCCCAGCCACACGATAGGATCTTATCCTCGTTGTCTCCTACGAAAGTCAAGGTGAGGCATTTGCCATTGCCCAAGAGGGACAAGATGCTGTCAAAAGTAGTGCAGATTCTGTGAGGAGGGTGGACAAAAACTCCCACTGCACAAAGGGAGCTGGCTGCATGGTTTTGTTGCTTCTTTCCCACCCCCGACTCACCCAGTTTTGTAAGGCTATCAAGCAGATAGCTCTTAAATCTACAGCACATTGGACAGCTGGGGGAAGGCTGACTGAAAGAATCCTAAGGGCATTCTCAGATGTTAGTGGCATGAAGGAGGAGAGATTAAGTGGACCTGTAGCAAGTGCCCTAGCTGTAAAGAACAAAGATGGCAGCAGATATTAGAGAGATGCCTGCTGCAGAAACAGAGAACCCTGAACAAACCTAACATCCTTTGTACGTTTCTTTCAAGGGTTTATCTGCCTAACAAACTGCGAGGGAGAGAGCTTCTACGTTTCCAGCTACCACTGAGTTTTCTGTACTTACCAACATGTTTTGCAAGGCACTGTACTTTCTAAGAATTGACTATCCAAGCTAAGGCAGTTAGGTCTATTTTATTACGGCAGCAAACTGAGGTGGCTTACCCATAGCTGTGGTTGCTCAGTATCAGGGCTGAGACTAGGGACATGGCAATCCATCACCCCTTGTCCCATAACCAAGCCACGCTCATGGTATTAAGCTTCCTTTGCACATGTGTCAAAGTGACACATGCTTCTCAGGCAGCCAGCTAACAGAGCACTGGGGTGCTCCAAGCCCACCCAAAACAGCATCACCAGGACCACCCCCCTCAGAGAATGCTGTTACTCCCAAGCAGCAAAGCAGCAGATGACAGTGTCTGCCCAGATCTCAAAGGCTGAGCTGGAAGCGCTCAGGGACATCAGCAACAGCCTGGCACTTGGCATAAATGCCAGTGAAACACCAGGCATGGCTGGGCAGGTTTTGTTCTCTGTGCTATTCTTGTAAGCAGCTTAGGAGCAGACCCTGAGGCCTAGGTGTGTATAGAGAAAGGCCATGGGAGCACAGGAGGCTGCAAGTAAGGACTGAAAGTTTTCTCTACCCTCACCTGATCCCTTCTGCAAGGCCAGAGCAATTTCAGGGCTGCTTAACTTTAACTTAGGGAGCAGCTGGGAAAAGGATAAAGAGCACTGGCCTTGCTCAGTAGTGCATCCTCTGCAACAGAGAGCACTAAAGGAAGGCTTTGGAGGTCACAGCTGTGAAGTGAAAAGTGGGATGAGTTTTGGCACCTGGTACTGCCAAGAGAAGAGGGAATGCAGGTGAGATCAGTCAGTCACAGCTACTGGTTCCAGTGGCCCACCTAGTATTTACCACAGTTATCATCATAGCTTCATGAGCCATGTCTGCTTCCCACCAGAAGCAGGGCCTCACGGAAAGGCTGCTTCTGTCCTGCATTCTCTCCGACCTGGATATTCAACAGGATTCTCTGTCTCACCAACAAACCTAAAGTAAGCAAGAACCCTGCCACAGCTTTACTTGCTTATCACTCAAGGTCAGCTTTCCCTGAGGGATGAAATAATAATTCAAAAAACCCATGAAGAGCAGCAACCAAGCTAGCAGCTGTCCTGTGAGGCTGCACCACACAACATCAACTGCCAAGATCCCCACTTGCATAAAGATGGTCACAAAAGCTGAAGCTTACTTCCTTTTGCATAACGCAGCCTCCTTATCTTATATTTCACACTCCTTGCTCTACGTGGGAGCTTCTGTCCCTTGCATGAAGCGATGGCTGATAGAGCAGCGACAGAATAAAGCAACAGTCCTGCCCTCTGCTGAAAGCTCTGATATCAGAGCAGGCAGAAGCAGCAGCACTTTCAGCAGCATTTATTAAAACTGACCTTACCTTCTTTCTCCTGCAAGGCCCATCACCCAGTGTATACTCATCCTACATCCCCTCTGTTCAGGGCCCTGTGCCTCCTTTGCTTTCCTCCCTTCACTGCTGTGCATCCCACCACCCACTGCAAGAGTTTTGATATGCAAAAATTTCCTTTTCTTTTTGCTGGAGACTCTCCCTTATCTCCCTTGTCCTACCTATTCAGCAGCCTCCACCTCCACAAAGTGCACACAGAGGCAAGATAGTCAGCATTACCCTTCAGAGATTTTACAAGATAGGGTCTGTAGACAGTGATTTAAGCCACAGTGTCTATTAAACCACCTTGACTGGGTGGCTCACAAGTTCTAGCAAATAATTTTGTAACCTCAACCCCGACCTATTCCTAGCACACACAAAATCTGGAAGAAATCTCTTCCAGCACTGTTCCATTATAATTACACTTTACAATGTGTAATACTGTCCTCTAGTGAACAGCTGTGATATTGCACACACATTTCCTTCAAACACCAGTAATAAATCCACAGCTAAGCAAAACCGAGCTCATCCTGCTGCTCCTTTTTTCTTCCTACTCTACCAGCCCAACTTATTTCAACTGCAAGTTGCCCCTTTCTGTGGAGTATTTGCTGCCTGCCACAGCAGGTTCCCAATCCTAGTTGAGACCTTAGTATTGCTGTAGCACTTCTGTCATACTCACAGCCTCATTGCTTCTGCTTTTCACAGTCGGTCTATTAGTCCTAGAACCTGGACTTGACTCACTCTACTTCCCTTGGTTCAGCATAATTTTTTCCACTTGTGAGAAGGTTACGTCCCAAAGCATATTTTACAAGTACAATCTCCTGTGGAAGGTCCAAAACAGCAAACAAGATCCACTGGAAAGAGGCATGCTTCTTGCCCCATCCAGACAAGAGCCCAGCCAAAGGCCTGCGCGCAGACTCAGGTACTGAGCATGCTTTGACTCTTCCCCTTCAGAGAGCTCTGAGGCAGCCTCTTGATACAGGATTTCCAGGATAAAGTAGCAGATTAGTCCACTCTTCAGGGCAGGATTTAATCCATACTTCCCCGAGAGTAGGCATGCCTGCATGTGTGGGTCCAGAAAGATGAGATCTTTTGGCTGAGAAGCAAAGGATATCAGCTTGGTTCCAGCATCAAGCTAAGGCAGGTTATGTGGCCTTCAGCCCATGGCTAGCTTTTTGTCAGCACAAATGCACCAAGTTTTCTACGTGGCTTTAGACACCTGTGTCCATATACGTAAGCCCCAATGCACTGACTTTGAAAGGCAAAGCATCCCAATGAATCCCATTCAAGAAACAGAGGCTCCCATTTCAGACTACACCCTGGTGCAGCAGTATTCAGAGTCAGGGATGAAAGGACAATAAAAATAAAAAAAGGCTATAAACCTTCTTTGCACTGCCCCTAGCAGCTGATTCCAAGTTAAAGCAGCCTCAGACTGCTACCCAAGAACCACTCTGCCTACTCAGCTAATGGAGCTGAATAGGTTTCAGCCATGGTCTTCTCTGACCCTTCCATAAACTTCAGTTCTCCACGTGCTAGACCAAAAATCTGCTTTTGCAATATCCAGCCTCAGCCTTCCAGGATTCCCCTCCTCACTGCAAAGGCCTTTGCACACTATATTCCAAACCCTTCACCTCCTTGTGGCAAAATATGCTTGTGAAGCAATGACATATTCAGGTTCGGTCCTTCAGGAAAGAATGCATTTTCCATCAGAGGCTGTAAGGGAAAAGTCAGGTAAGTTTGCAGGTAGGTCTACAACCTCCACTGTTTTAAGTAAATAGTGCAAAATAAGAGATTCACAAGCTTTTCAGGCTAAGGACCAGTTTCAGCCCCCACAGCTTTTTCACTACCTTTTACCTATGTCATTGTGGGGGGCGGGGGGGAAAGAAAAATCTCAAAAGGCTCAGTGGCTCCACAGCCCATGGAAACCATCAGATGAAGGTATTTACACCAGCTGATTGCCCCAGCAACTGGAAAATTACACTAAAGGTGTCTGAAGCTAAAGGGGCAAAATCTCACCTGGGCATTGTCCTTTGCTAATCACCTGTGGATGGGACAAGGGTTTTACATCAGACCCTGAAGAGATGATGAAACCCACTTTTGTTCACTTTTGCAGAAAGGTTTGCTCTCTTGACACATCACTGCTGCCCACAATACCACTGTGTACACAGGCAGAGCACCAACTCAGCCCAGTGCCATTAACTTACATGGCATGGCCAGCGCTTCTTTCTGTCACTGCTCTCTATGAGACTCATCTCCCTGCCTTTCCAGGAAATGCCCTTCTTTTTACCTCATTTATTGTTCTTTGTGCTTTTTACATAGCTTTTCTAGCTCTGATAAGTGGAATCAGTGCAGTACATTTTAAATCATCTCCTGTCTTTCTAGAAGTCAAAATCAGATCTTGAAAATTAATTTTTATTTCATCACATTATCAACCAGGGAACAACCAACAGGCAAACACACAAAATGACTACAGATTTCTTGGAAAAGAGCTCTCTAGGAAACATTTAACACTGTGCAACTCCAGCCACGCTTTCTTTGGAACAGATAAACATGGGAACAGGAAAAAGCAGCAAATAGAATGAAAATGATGATCAGAGCGTAAGGAAGGTCGTTCTGTGGCACCCATGGTGTACGAGTGGCCAAAGGCAGCAGCACGTCCATGAGCTACACTGACAAATATAAGGCTGGGTGTACTGGTGGGAACAGTGAAGGCTCAAGAAGGTGTATCAAAGGAGGCTTCTGTCTCATGAGGCATGTTCACAAAAAGCAGCACAGCTTCCCAGATATAAACACCATGTGCCACCTTGTTAGTACTCAGGGCACACACAATTGGGTTAGATGTCAGGTTTGATTTTGTTCTGCAGTTCACAACTGTTGGTCTGGTTCACAAAAAGCAGCACAGCTTCCCAGATATAAACACCAGCTCTGACATGTGCCGCCTTGTTAGTACTCAGGGCACACACAATTGGGTTAGATGTCAGGTTTGATTTTGTTCTGCAGTTCACAACTGTTGGTCTTTAGGATCCCAGTAAACAAGTGCAGTTGGTCCCCATGACCCTTATAGTATTTTTCAGTTGACAATGACACATGCACTGTGGTCCACAGAAAATTGAGAAATAATACTGCTACATAACTAAAAGTATTTGGACACATCTGCTGGGAATGTACACATCCAGAAGAGTGGATGATTATCAAGCTACTGGATCTGGAAGAAATATTTGCCTGAGCAGAATGGCCCATGGCTTGTAATACAACATTATCTAAGGACAACACAGCATTAACAAGGAATCCCACTTAAGCTCATAGCAAACAAATCTTCCCCCTTTTCACAGGTGTTTAACATAGCAGGACTGAATTTTTTGACATTTTTCCATGCTTTCTGCTCCTGGAAGCATCAGAACAGCCCCTCACCTAGGATTCTACAGCTCCATTTCCAGCCACAGCCTGAACCAGGATGACAGAAGTGTGAAAACAGTAAGATGTAACAAGTAAGAATTAGCTCCAGCAGAATTAGGAGAGGTTTCAGGCTGCTATTTTAATTTAGTTAAATAACTCCCTCGCACAGGGTTATCAGCCTCAGTCCAGCACATTTTCCTTCTTCAGCTGCTAAAGCCAAGCACACAGAAATGCCAAAAGTCAAAAAGTAACAGCCACTTTTGATTTTTTTCTGCAAGGAAGAACTACTGTGATATCAGGGAGCGTTATCACATTCAAAGTTACATTATTTTAACTAGGGTGAAAACTCATGCTAACCCCACATAAAAAAGAATCTACTTGGCTCTTTAAAGCAATTAAAACTTGATGTTGCATTAGTGTAACCCAGCAAGGACCCAAACTTAAGCTAAGTCAAGCCAACTTTGAAGAATGGACAAGCTGTTTGGTTTAACCAAGAGCTTGGCTGCATTAAGGGCTGGCCCCAAAGAGGGCTGGAGCAATCACACACACATGAACTACTGAAAAAACACCCTTCTCCATCCTGGGGAAAAAAATTCCTGACAGTTTCAATCCCAGATTGAAACAGCAGCAACCCAGGCTAAACCAGGACCAGTTTAGCTTCAGGGCTGCATCATGAGATTGTGGATAAGGTTTTCCAAGAAAATCCTGTTCCAGTGCTTGTAGGGGCAATCACAAGTTGGTGCAACTCTGATTAAAGTGTCATCATTCTGCAAACATTATAGGTTGTATTTTCAGACAAGCTATGTCAGTGTTCTTACACACTTACACGTGAACAAATACTATATATATCTCCACCTATATCTGTGTGCACCAGGGAGAAGGACAACTCATACACATTCATCCTCCACACAAAGGTGGGTGAGTTCAGCTTCTTCAGACCATAAAAACCAGAGGCAAGGATGCACAGTCAGATTACGTGGCCATTAATCATCACTGTCCTATTGCTTGACAAGTGGTGGTTATTTTCGAAATACAGCCATCAGAACTGTGTTCAGATGTTAAGTATGTGTGGGTGTGTATACATGCACATTTCCTCCTTGCAAAATGAACAATGAAGAGCCAATTTTTGACTCTAGATTCCTGCACAGAGAGTGTGTTTAGC